>NC_064814.1:2925849-2948773 GCF_023721935.1 Panthera uncia | reverse complement strand
GGATGGATGCACACGTACTTGGACGGATGAAAGCTACAAGGATGGACGAGTGGATGCACAGATTGGTGGACACACGGGTAAGTCATCTGTACACCCTGCCCAGTGGGGAATGGGCAGGGTCTGCCACAGAGGAAAGGTGTGCAGACACAGGTCTGCTGTCACAGCCCCATCTGGTGGTTCCTCCGTCACACCTAGAGGGCCACATGTGACCCATGATTCAACTGTTCCCAGAGTTAGGGGAGAGCATTCCAAGAGATACAACTAAACCACCGTCCAAACGCTGTATCCGGGACGTTCTATGGAAAGCCTTTCGGGAAACCTACCGCGTGCAGAGCTGGGGAGGGGGGAGGGGAACGAGACAGCAGCAGAAGCCAGTGCCCTTAAAACCCAAGAGGAAGGGGGACGAGCAGAGGAGGGGAGACAGGGACCCAAGAGAACCTCCATGGGCAGAGAACGAAGGAGGGCAGCCCCAGAGCCCGCTGCGCACGCCTCCCAGGTGCCCTCTGCACGGGGGGAGGGACAGCACCTGAGGACAGAAAGCAGAGAGGGTGAGGCCGGGGCCATGCCAACCTGGTATCCCTCCCAGGGGGCCGTTCCCCCAAACCGAGGACGATGGGCAGGCCTTCAGGGACCCTGTGGAGACAAACACAGCGGCCGTGCTGTTTTGGGAGAGAGATGCGTACCCTTAAAAAAAATTACTGTTTTCAGATCATTTACGATTCACAAGAAATTCCAAAAACAGCGCGGGAAATTCCTACGTACCCTTCTGTTACAGGCTGAACCGCGTATCCTCAAAACTCATATGTTCAAGCCCTAACCCCCACAGCACCTCAGAATGTGACCATATCTGGAGACGGGGCTTTTAGAGGTCATTACATTAACCCACCCGTGGCTGGTGTTCTTTTGGAAGAGGAGATCAGGACACAGACACGCACAGGGGGACGACCCTGTGAGGACACAGGGAGAAGGTGGCCGGCTGCGAGCCCAGAACAGAGACCTCGGGAGAGACCGCCCCGGCCACCACCTGGATCCTGGACATCCAGCCTCCAGAACCGCGAGGCCACCCGGGCTGTGGTCTTTGTTACGGCAGCCTCAGCACAGTAGAGTCCCCCGCACATCCGACGTCACCGAGGCATGTTCTCGAGGCAGGACCTGCTCTGGGCGTGCTGGCCCATGTCACAGCCTATTTGAGATGTGACGGGTACCCTCTCCAGTCAGGCCTGCTCAAAGCACCTGTGGTGAAGGGCTCTGTACGTAAGGAACGGAGATGCCATACGAGAGGGATTACTGGGAAACACGGAATAAAAAAGACAAGATACAAAGCCCAATTTCTCACGAATGGATCCACGAGCTATGAAGTCACTCTCATAAACGACTCTCCGTGCTTATTCCCAGGCCCTGCCCTCATCTTCCAGGGACCAGGGGCAGTGGCTCAAGGGCAGGCTCTGTCCACAGACCTCACCTTGAGCAGCTCTCTGATTTGTAAATTTTTGTCAACGTTGGTTTTTGAGAGACAGACAGAGACAGAGTGCCAGCAGGGGAGGGGCAGAGAGAAAGAGAGACACAGAATCCCAAGCAGGCTCCAGGCTCCGAGCTGTCAGCACAGAGCCTGACATGGGGCTGGAGCCCTGAGCCGAAGTCGGACGCTGAATCGACGGGGCCCCCCAGGCGCCCCGAGTAGCTCTGACTTGGATCATTCGAGACAGGCGTGCTGAGCCGGTGCTGTCCCCAGAGAGCCATGTGGGTTCCAAGTCTGGACGACCCCGGGCGAATCCTTCACCTGTGGCTCAGCTTCCTGGGGGGAACTCAGCTCATCGGGTTGTCACGAGGATTCACACGGGCGACACATGTCAACCTAGCGACGGGAACCTCGGGTGGAGGGTCCGCGTGCACGTGTCACCCCAGGACACCCGCCTGACTGGTCTCCACGCCATCGATACGTCAGACTCTCCAGGCCTCCCTCGTGAAGGTGTCCCAGGACGGCGCTGTTTGATCTTTCTTGAACTTGGGCCTATCTTCTGATGGCTTCCAGGGCCTTCCGTAACGCTGACATCCTGATGAACCCCCACTGGTAGCTGCGGGTGACCACACCCCACGAGCCTCCTGCACCTCCAGCCGGCGGCGCTCAGCAGTGCCCGGCGACACAAGGTCACTCAAAAACGCCATCTGTCCAATCTCCACCTCCTCTCCCACCCCGCGGAAGCAGAGAGAACTGACTCTGTCCTGCCTGTGTCTTCTCTCCTACACGCGCACACACAACACGAAAGCTGGGCCAGTCCCCACCTCTACCTCTAAAGTAATTTTTCTTCCTGAGACATTTGCTGACCCTCCTTGTCTGCTCTTTGCCCCACAGAACACAGATGTCTTTGAAAGCACCAGGCCTAGGGATAGTTAACGTATCCTTGCAGACTGGATTAAAAGAAAGAGTTTTCTCCCAAACCATAAAAACCCTTGCTTGTCCGTTTGTCCGTTCACTGCCAGCCTGCGTGTCCATGCAGAGACACAAAGTGAGGGTCCCACGGAACCAGATGGGTGCCCGCCGGGCAGTGGGATCAGCCAAAACAGTGACCCACAAACCCTCATGGCCCCCGGGGTCATAACCCAGTTTGAACCCAGAATCGGTGACATGGGACCGGCGTGTGGCTCCGCCTGGGACATCTTTAAGTCACACGTTGCACACAGCAACTCTGGGTGACGGGACCCCTCGGGTCCTGCGTGCCCACAGGTGTCGACGAGCATCCTGGGGCATGAAGATGGTCCCTCCCTCCCCTCCGTGCACCTGTTGACGGCAACAACCGTTTCCCAGCTCAGCCTGGAGACACGGCCCTTATCCGGATGCTCAGCCTCTCGCGGGAAGACGATGAGCCGCCATCAGGAACAAAAGTTTTCCCAGGAGGCCACCTCACTCACGTTTGACTTTTGCATCCGTAAACATCAGGACAGCTTGTCCCCAGGCTCTGTCTTCCGCGTGTGTTCCTCCTTGTCCCCGGTGCCGTTTGGCCCTCTCTCTAGTGTCCTTGTGCCCCCCCCCCCCCGCCCCCCGTTCCGGATTCTCACTTCTGCGACTGTCAGCTTGGCTTTATTCCTCCTGGGCCCTGCCGGCCTCCTTGGTCCTCTGAGCCAGCATGTTCCACAACTGTAGCCCGACCGCGTACAGGGTCCCACTGGCTCCCCCGGGTTTTCCCCCCTCACCTTCCCCCTCCCGCCTCCTTCCTGCAGGGAGACCCTCGCCAGCAAAACAAAACCGTGTGACCCAGACTTGGACCAAAAACGGTTCATTTTCAGGCCTAGATTTGGGGGGAGGGGGAGGCTGGCCTTTTAATTCTTGGTTTTTGTTCTCAAGACCGCTGTCAACAGTGGGATGGCGGGAGGTGGGTGGAGAAGAGCAAGTCGGGGACACAAGAAAGGCTCCCAGCCGATGACCACGGGGCGCCGGTGCCTCCTGCTGTCGTTAAGGAGGATCTGTAAGCTTGGGGAAGGGTTGCATTGAGAAGGCTCTCTTACAGCTCGGGGTCATGCTGGCCTTCACTTCCTGACTGGCCTACAGGCATCATTGTCTTTAAAAGGACAGACGAGAGGGGCGCCTGGGTGGCTCAGTCGGTTGAGCGCCTGACTTCGGCTCTGGTCGTGATCTCGCGGTTCACGAGTTCGAGCCCCGCATCGGGCTCTGTTCCGACCGCTCGGAGCCTGGAGCTGCTTCGGATTCTGTGTCTCCCTCTCTCTCTCTGCCCCTCCCCTGCTCGTGCTCTGTCTGTCTGTCTCTCTCTCTCTCAAAAATAAATAAACGTTAAAATGAATAACAATAAAACAACCAGTGAGAATCCTAGTGTCTGAGTGGAATCCATGGGGCCAGAGGCAGTGGGGGGACAGCTCAGTGCCTGGGCTCACTTTCCTCCCAGCAGTCTTGGGAGATGCAGTAGGTAGGATTTTGTCCCTCTGACCCCCCGAACCCATGCATGTGATCTCATTTGAAAAGAGGGTCTTTGCAGATGTGGTCAAGGGTGAAGATGAGAGGAGGTCCTACTGGAATGGGGTGGCCCCGACCCAACGGCCGGTGTCCTCACCGGACGAGGGAGATTTACAGCGCACACGCACAGAGGGCATCACCATGCGAAGGCACAGGGCCAGGCAGGCACAGAGCGGAGGAGAAGCCACGTGGTGATGGAGGCAGAGGATGACACGACGGGTTTACCGGCCAGGGAGCGCCAAGCACTGCCGGCGGCCACCAGCATCTGGGGGAGGGGGCGCGGCCCCGCTGACACCTTGACTTCAGACACCCAGCCCCCAGCACTGTGACAGGATCTGTTTCTGCTGTTTTAATCCCCACCCCCAGGCTGTGCTCCCGGGTCAGGGCAGCCCCAGGGCCGCCTCAGGGTTCACCCTCCCGAGGCTGCGGGCTCTGGGGCCGCGGGGACCAGGCCCGCTCCCGCGAGAGGGCTGCGGGCTCTCCAGACGACTGCCATCTGGGGAGGAACAGCAGAGCCTGCCTTCCAGCACCAGCACTGAGGCTGCATCTGGAAACTCTTCTCACCTTTAATTGTTTCTAAATGCTCCAACACACTGAGTGACTAATGGGCTCTAATTGGACAGCTCCTGGGGCGGAGGGAGGGCAATGCTCCCACCGGGCGCCTGTCCAGGACCCATCCAGCACCCCCCCCAAACCAGGGCAGCTCACTCACAGGGCTCCAAAGCCACCAGGAGAAAACACTGTCCTGCTCTTCTGTTGTCTTACAAATGTCTCACCAGTGCCCACAGTAGTAGGTTTATCCTTCAACCAACACAAATGGGGCAAAGAAAAGGAAAGCGGGGAAGCCAAATGCAGGTGGGATGAGACATCCCCGCTGCCCCCAGGTTTGTGAGATCTGTCTGGGACAGACACAGGGGCTCCCAGAGACAGAGCTGCACGAGTACATTCCATGGATGCTAAGGACAGCCGGGAAGATTCCAGCCATGGCTAAACCATGGAGGAAGGGGAGGGGAGTAGGGGAGGCAGGAGGGAGGGCTCCAGGTCCCCCTCCTCTCCCTTCCTCAAGGGCACATGCCCGGAACCTGTTCCAGAAACGAGGATTAAAGCTGATCTCGACACCCTTCCCGGATCCTCCTTTCCAAAAACATTCAGCCATGAAAGAAAGAGGAACCACGGATGTTCCTAGAAGGATCCATGTCTCCACAGATTGGCTCAAGCTACGGTCTTCGAGAGCAACTGCCGGGTACAGGAGGAAGTCAGGTGCCCCTGCGAGAAGGCGGAAACACCACGGCACCGTTCAGGTGGCCTTACCAGCTCCACCAGCAGCACCAGGACCTCCTCATGCGTGGCAGGAATGTATCAACTCCAAGTGTCAGAAAAACATCCCATTAGCTTCTGGCGTAACTAGATAAAGCCACGCTCTCCCTCTCCCCACCACGGGGGAGACATTTGCCTCGATGCTCTAGAAAGCTCCGTGTGCATTAATATTGCTGATGCGGGCAGCCTCTGCTTCTGCTTGGCCCCCCGAGGATGCCATGTGATGGATTCCAGTTTAACAGCTTTTAAAAACAAGCAGACAAGAGACGGGGCGTGATGGATGGCACAGGAAGCGCGCCCATTCGGGGATGATTTATGGGAAGTTGCATGTTGCAGCTCCGGGGTCCAGCCCCAAGCGGGCGGGACGGCCGGGGTAGACAGATGGGTTCTCGTGCTGAAGGGGGGCAACGCCCGACGTGCACCAGCTGCACAGTTATGACACGTTCGCCCTCTGCCCCAACACGAGCGCAGCAGCCCCTGCTCTCGGGCACACACCGCCCCCACGTGTGGCCGTGTTTAAAGGAGTTGAAGCGGTACCTCTGGCCGGGCCAAAGCCTTTCTTCTTGAGCAGGAAGCGTGAGCTCTGGCTGGACCGTCTCCACCCCTGCAGGTTTCAGGGGCAGCCTCTGAGGGGCCAGAGGTCAGGGCAGAGGGCCTTGTTGTGTCTCAGCTTCCAGAACAAGGGCACCCCCCTCGCCCCCCCATCCAAAAGCATCTGGAGGAGGAGGAACCTGACACACACGGAGGCCAGGTGGTTGTGGTTCCGAAGGATTCAGAGAACGGCAAGGGGGAGGGGAGAGGGCCAGACACAAGAGCCAAGATGCCCACCGTGAGTTTCTCCAGGTCACGGGTAAGCGGGCTCCCCCCCCCCCCCCCGCCGTGACCTGAAGCACCGATCTGCCCCAGGCCTCCACCACTGCACACAAGAAACGAATCTCATTTTGTAGCAGGTTAATTTCCCCCATGTTTTCAATAGGGACTCAGCATTTACTACACAGTAAAACCCAAACTGAATCCACGTCGGAAGGATGAGCCTTAAAATGGGATCTAATTCATGGGACGCTTTCCAAGGCAGAAGAGGTGTCCCCTCCCCTCCAGCAAGGACGCCCCTGCAGTGATGGGGAGCTGCGTGCACTACATGGCCCCGCAGCCCCAGGGGATGGACCAGCCCCACGCGCCGCAGCACGGGCTCCTTCGGGTTCAGGCCTGCACTGACCTTGCCCATGACTGACCCCGGCGACCACCGTGGAAGGCTTGCGGGAGCGCCTCACACCCTCTCCCCCTCACTGGCTTCCCCCAAACCTCCATCCCCCAGCTGGCTCTCCTCCTGCCAGCGGAGGCCAGGGCACACTCCACCGGGCGTCATGAAATCATGGACGGGGGGAGCCTCTGAGAGGGGGAGGGATTGGGATGCCTGCTGCCTCTCCCGATTTTCCTTCCAGACATCAGAGCTCGACGCACTGGGGGCCCGGGGGTGGGCCTGGCTCCCTCCGGAGGGCCTGTCTGGGTCCCCTCGAGAACAGTGGCTGGCACACCAGACCACCGCTCCGTGGGCCTGGCCTCTCCCTTCGGAGACCCACCAGTCGCCTGAAGTGGACTAAAAGGCAGAACACAGCCCAGCTTCCTCTGCAAGCTTCAAACTGCTCGGCACAACAGGGACACGCGAGTCTCCCCTGGTGCTTTCTTTCCCCTTGACCCACCCCCCACCTCCCCCCGGGGAGGAAGGAGACTCCAAAGCACATCACCCATTCCACGATGTCAGAGTGTGCCTTGGCATCAACGAGGGGAGACGCAGCTCCAGGCCCAAAGGGACTTGCACAGGCCCCACTGAGCCCCGAGTTTCCCAGACCTGCCAGCCGGGACCAGCCAGTCTGGTGCTTTTGGCTGTGACACCCCCAAGAATTTACCTTTTCACACAAAGCTGGGCCCTGCAATCACCTTCAAGGAAATACATCTTCTCAGGGGTCACCTGCCCACAGGAGGTCTGCACTCTACTGCTCTTTCCCCGGGGCAGTGCCACAGGCACTTGCTTAGACCCAAGATCCTGAGATTTGGGGGCGGTGCATGACCCCAGGGTGGCTTGGCCCGCACTGAAGTCAGCCCCAAGCTGTGCGTCCACTATGGGTGGTTTTATGGTAGCACTGAGGGGACCCCCGGTCCCGAAGGATTCTGAAGGTCCATGGGATCGAGACTTTTGGAACGGTCGCATGGCCTGGCTCCCCTGCCCAGCACAGCTGCAGTATATGACTTCCCTTCGCAGGCTTTCTAAGGGGTCCCCGAAGGTCTAGCAGTGATGTGACAGAATCATTTCCGTGTAGAAAGGTGGTCGTTGAAAATTCTCATCTCAAACACATCCCCAGACCCACCCTTCACATCCTGGGTCCGTGGCATAGCCCCCCCCCCACCTCCCTGGGACAAGCAGGAACCTCCTTATGGTGGCCTTGCTTCTGCCCTGACCTCCTTCCCCATCCACTCCCCACACAGAAGGCAATGTCATCTGCACACAACTCGAGTCTGCTGATTCAACCCCTTGCTCAGAGGCCTTCCGTGGCTCCTACCATCGTTTATTTTCAAATTTCTTAATGTTTAACTCATTTTTGAAACAGAGAGAGAGAGAGAGAGAGAGAGAGAGAGAGAGAGATACAGACAGAGCATGAGCAGGGGAGGAGCAGAGAGAGAGGGAGACACAGAATCTGAAGCAGGCTCTAGGCCCTGAGCTGTCAGCAGAGAGCCCGACGCGGGGCTCCCACTCACGAACTGCAAGATCATGACCTGAGCTGAAGTCGGACAGCGGTTCCTACCATCTTTAAGACAAAACCCCAAGTCCTTACCCCTGGCCTAAAAGTTTCTGCAGGTAGGCCCTACACCATCGGCCCTATCTCCTCCCACCCCGCTCCCCCCTGGACCCTGGCAGGCCAACCTTCTTGCTACTTCTCCAACATGCCTCAGGGCCTTTGCACTTGCCAGGCCCTCTGTCTGAACTGCCCTTCCCAGGGCTCGGCTGGTTCCCTGCCTCACCCCCATCAGCCTCCAGGGCCTGCCCGGACTGCCCTGTGGGAACAGCAGCCTCTACCACCCTCGATTGCCTCTGACCACCCTTCTTCACAGCCTTATCGCTACCTGACTGAGATGTGCAACTCGTCCCCAGCAGAGGATACACGGCAAGGACTTGGCTTTGTCGCCACCAAGCTGCAGCCTCCACAACAGAGTCAGCGAGTATGGGTCAATGACAGCACACGGACCAGTCGGGACACGATCAACCCTAGGCAAAAAGAGGGCCCCCAGACACCCCGAGGCAGAGGGGGAGCCCATTTGGATCGTGGGAAGAAAGGCAGCAGTGCGGACCTGGCAAGGCTCCTGTACCTTATGCAGAAGCTGACGGCGTGCACGCTAAAGGGGTACTGGAGACACCAGCCTGTGTCCTCGGCTCTTTGCCCAGAATTCCTATGGGCATCGTTTGCTCCGCCCAGAAAAGGGTCAGCACAGAGGCGGACTGCCACGCGGGGCCCAAGTCCCTCCTGCCCGGCCTTGGATGAGCCCCACCCTCCAGTTCTGTGCAGTTTCTTAGTGGGGACCGGGCTGCATTGACCTTCGTGGTGATGTAATAACCCTGGTTATTGTCCCTGGTTCCTGGGAGGTAACCTCTAAAACCTTTGGAACTCCCGAGGGATGGGAACGTCCTCTGTTATGCCCACACCCGACTTCACGCTGACTGGGTGACTCTTGAGTCCTTAGGCAGAGGGACCCTGACTGGAGAGCTGGAGCTTTCACTTCCCCGCTCAGGGGAGAGAGGGACAGGGGACAGAGTCCAGTCTTGGGGCCAATGACATAATAGGACTCCGGTAAAACTCTGGACACTCCCAGCTCAGGCAGCTTTGTGAGGGGAGAGCACGTGGATGTGCCGGGAGGGTGAGCTGTCCTGACCCTGCAGGGTGAGGGCAGACTTGGTCCCATCTACGTGTGTCCCTTACTACGGAACCGCAGCCGCGAGTGTGGCTCTTAAGTTCTGAGAGTCAGTCTAGCAGATTATCAACACGGAGGGTCACGGGAATTTGTAGCCGGTCCATCAGAAGTGCCAAGTGGCCCCCAAGACTTGTGGCTGGCGTCTGAGGTGGGACAGGCCCTGAGTCTGCGGGGCGGTCTTTCGCTAACCCGCTAACCCTGGGGTCGTGGGGTGAGCTCCTGGTACAGCTCAAGTGTCACGGAGCAATCGTCCGGTCCCCTCTGGAGCCAGGTGGGGACACCAGAGCCGCTGGCCGGGCTGCAGGGAAATCTGGGCAGGGGAAGGGCAGACCCGACCTCGGCCTCCACGGCAGTCTGCGCTGAACCCGGACGGTGGACGCTGCGCCCCGCCCACCTTCCTTCCTGGGATGATAACTCTGCCGCCAGGCTGACGCGTTTCAGGTCACAGACAGCAGGCACTCCTTACCAAGTCAAGCCAGCACATTCCTGGGCATCTGCCCCAATGCTCCCCATGCCGACCCCGAGGCCATCCCGACCCTGAGGCCACGAAAGATGGAGGAAGCAGAAAAGTCCCCAGCCTGCAATCCCCTTGGGTCAATAAGATGTTTCTCAATCACAAATGCAACCTCCTCCCTGAAGGATCCGTGTGGTGGCCGGCGGCGCCTTACCTGGTAGTGGTGGGTGAGGTCTGTTTGGCTGCAGCAGGGAGGTGACCCCCTCCCTGTGGGATTCTTTCTGGAACGTTCTGGGGTGGAAGGCTGCTGGGAAATACGGGCGGGCGGGCGGCGTCTCGGCAGGAAAAGTTTCAGGTTCTCAGAGACAGATTCTCAACCTGAAGGAAAAGAAAAGGAAAAGACTTAAATGCCTTTGAAGCAAACATCTTTTTGACATCAAAGGAGCACGGGTGTTAGCAAACAAGAGAAGAGGGCGTGCCACACGGCAACTGAGGCAACGGGTGGCTGCCTGAGGTCACACCCCAGGGGAACGCGAGGGGAACCTGTCTGAAAACAAAGCGTTGGGACCCCTCCCGCCGTGATGCCCCCTAAATGATATTTGCCCCCCTGCCCCCCTCGCCCCCCAACGCTGACCCCACCCCGTCCGCTCTCGCCCGTCCCATCGCTTCCTGCGTCACCCACTGCAAACTCCAGGGCCCATCACTGCCATCGTTCCTGAAACTCCCTTGTCCCTCTCTTTTTGAAAGGTGGTGCCACTCTCCCACCGTGTCCTATGTCATTGGGAGGAAACACCCAGAGCTGCTACAGTGACCTACAAGCCAGGCGAAGCCAGGTTTGGGGACCCTGATGCTTACATGAATCGCCGGCCGGGGGTGGGTGGTGGGGGCGGGGGGGAGGGCTGTCTCAGACGACAAAGGCAAAAATAACGCTGCAGGGTCTCGCTGGGGCCATGGGTGCACAGCTTCCAGGTAAATCCTGCTCTGCCCACGGGACCCTAGGCATGGCCTGCACCTCCTGCAGTCCCAGGCCTCCTGGCTGCCCCGTGCACAAGAGCGCCTCCCCCTGACCACGCCTGCGCACCCACATAACTGTGTAACTGCGTGGCTCGCCCCTCCCGGCCTGGGGATGTGTGGTAAGGTGGCCAGCCCCAAGCAGCACACCCTATCAAAACTGACGGCCATCCCCTTGGCACTCCCTCCTCCTTCGCCCCCTGATCTTCCCCCAGGACTTCACAGCTGCCACCCCACAGATGCACCACCCTGAAATGCAAGCACCCCAAGGGCAAGCACTTGGGACCCCAGTGCCTGGGATGTGCCTGGCACCCGGTCGGAGCTCACTCAGTATGTGTCACGGGGATGGGTGGATGGATGAATGAATGAATGAATGAATGAACGAATGAATGAACGAACGAACCCCCACCCCTTCTTCTCCTCCACGCACACGTTCAGGCTTCTGTACAAGAGTGACCACCGTCTCCCTGGAGCCCGAATTCCCAGGAAACACAAGGGGGCTGGTGGCTGCTGTTTTGGATGGGGGGCACCTGGGCCTCGAAAGTCCTTTCTTGGCTTAATTCACTCCAACCCTGTGTGCGTGCCATCGGCAGGCAAGACAGAAACACCGCTGGGGACATCCTCTCTGGCCAGCCCCGAGGGACCGGCTCTGGGGCAGAGTCCTGAGTCAGGCTGGCCAGGGGGGGCTCCCCCCCCAGCCCGCCTCAGGGGAGAGACTCCCACTGGCATGTCCCCAGAAACCCCACAACGGAGCTTTAAAAAAGAAAAGACTACCAGTTTGTTTCTCTTCCTAAAATCCAGTCACTTAAAAGGAGAACCACCCACATGTCCAACGGCAGGGCCAAGCTCCCAGAGGGAGGCCCAGGCACCACGTGGCTTTGCAGTGACCGCCCATGCCACGCACGGCACCGGGAGCTGGGCATCGGAGGGAACGGAAAACAGCCCCGAGCTCTGTGAGGCCACTTTTCAGTGGGAAAAGCAAGTGTGTGATCTGTGGTTCTAGGTCAGTGCTAAATGCAGTGACAGAGACGGCTGGGGGCAGGGCCCAGGTAAGAGAGGAGCCAGGTGGACGCAGAGGGCCCCAGGTACAGGAGGCTCCAGGTGGTGACCCAAGCTGGTGGGGCGGAGAAGGCAGGTAGGCAGGCTTGTCTTAGAACCAAATGCTTGATTCTCAGCAGCGGGCACAAAAGGCGAGGGCTGGAGTTCATTCTGCACCAGACCCCCTGGAACAGGAGCAAGGTGGAGATGTGACAGTGCCCCTGGCAGGTAAACCCACGACGGAAAGGTGGAAAGGTGACAAGGGACAGGGAGCAAAGACGGGAAGGGGAGAGGGGCAGTACAGGAATCCAGAGAGACCCCAAACCCCTCTGGCCCCACACTGATTGTTACGTACAATTCCTGAAATCTGGGCCACCTTCTCCAGGGTGATGCCTCACCCCCCATCCCCCACTCGCATGCTGAGCTGTGCACCCCGTACCCCGACTCTGCACACCCACCTCGGGAGCCCCGCAGGCCCAGAGAGGAGAGGTTACTTCATGTTGCTGGGCTGTGTGCTTGCTAAGACGGGGGAGCATGGGCTGTGGGCTCACGGAGACTGGACAGGGGTAGGGACGAATAGCCCAGTGAGCAGCCCTACCTCGGCCAGGCCTTGGCCTCACCATCGGTACAATTGCCCTTTGTTTCCTTTTTCCTTTTTTTTTTTTTTTTTTTAATGTTTATTTTTGAGAGAGAGAGTGTGTGAGCAGGGGAGGGGCAGAGAGAGAGGGAGACACAGAATCCAAAGCAGGCTCCAGGCTGAGCCGTCAGCACAGAACCCGATACAGGGCTCGAACCCACAAACCGCGAGATCATGACCTGAGCCGAAGCCGGACGCTCAACCAGCTGAGCCACCCAGGCGCCCCACTTTGTTTTCTTAAGTGGGCCACCGTTTAACAGCTTGTCCCTGATTGCCACTGCACGTTCTCCCCACTCCGCAGAACGAGGCACCATCCATTGCCCACGGTGCAGACGCTGGGGCCCCGGCCCCCAGATTTTCAGGGACACAGGACCCATCCCAGTGCGGTGCCCCAGCTCCCCAGCTGCCAGGGAGAGGGATCGGCCCCACCTCCTTCTTCACAGAACAGACGAAGGTAAGAGACAAAAGGCCAGGCAAGTAAACTGCCGTGAGGTCCCCCAAGGCCCCAAGGCCGGCTCCGGGAAAAGGGAGAAGGAAGGGAGATGAGAAGGCCCGTGGGGCTCACAGCGCACGGTGGCTCTGGCCTGTCCAGCTGAAGCCCAGGGTCAAGGCCACAGCCTGCTGTCCCAAACCCAGCAGGGGAGAGAGCTGCGTCTTCCTCCTCCTCGGAACCACATTCACTGTGCCCCACCGCATGCCAAACACGGTGCCAGGTACCCGCGGCCCTAACCTCTGCCAGAGTGTAGCCTGGGGGCCAGAGGCAGGCAGGGAGCCTCCAACTGCTGACCATCAACGTCAAAGTCCTTGTGCCTCCTGCTGTAGGGGGTGGGGGACTCTGAGGCCCCCGACAGTCCAGAACCCCAGGGTCAGGACTCTTCCCCATCCTCTCGACCGACTTCTTCAGGATTCAATCCCCTTGCTTTAGTTGGGGAAGCCCTCAAAATTACTTTGGGGGTGGACAGAGGCTTAAGTTTCCCCGGAAGGCTGGACACAGGTGGTGGGCGCCCCAGAAGGCTATGACACCGGAGAAGGGCCTGGAGCTGGAAAATACCAGGCGTGGTCCTACCAAGGGCAAGGGCAAGGGCAGGGAGCTGGCTGGGAAGGCTCAGTCTCAGGGAAGGTCTGTCCAAACCATTCCCACCCCTCCCCCCACCTCTGCCGCCAATTAAAGTCTCCTGGGCGTCCTGCCAGCCTCCCAGCTCTGCTCCCAAGGGGGCAGGAGGCCGGGGCTGCCTTTGGTGCCCTGGCCCCAAATGGCCTCCTGTTGGGATTCTCGCCGTTAGGGAGAGAAGATGGAAAAATAAACAGTGGCTCTTCCGAAAAAGCATCTTCTGCAAAAATAAGCCAACACGCAAATAGGCAGTGGCCCCCGCAGGGGTTCCTGCCGGAAGAGACTGTGGATGATAAGGTCCTCTGGCCACCCTGCAGATGCCAGTCCTATGAGTACTGACTGGGCAGTCGGCCCTTCCATTCCTCTCTGAGGGCCCTGTCCTCTGCACACTGCAGGGCTGGACTGTGTCGGTCCAGAAGGGATGGGGAGGGAAGGGGGGGAGGGACTGAAGGGAGAGGGAGAACCTGGCCAAATCATCATCACCACCATCATCCTCACTCACCAACGTCATCACCACCATCACCATCATGGTCTAGACTACACGTGGTCCCGTGAGGACAGACGTTGGTTGGTCTTTCTCACCACCGTGCCGGTAGGTGCCTACCCGACACGGTGCTGACACTGAGCAGGTGCTTGTTAAACGAACAACGAAAGGAAGGAGGAGCCACATCTACGTGAACCGTGTGCAACGGACGAACCTTTTCTGTAAAATTCCCAAACCGACAAGCGGAAGTAACCATCATCCCTTCGGGTGAGTCAGCAGGATGGTCTCTGATACCCAGAGGTGGGGGTGAGTGGCAATGCCTTCTCTCTCTGCGTGTGAGCAGCTGAGCCCACGAGAGACCCCTCACACCTACCGCTTCCCATGCGGAGAGGGGCCCAGCAGGAAAGCATCCATTCTGGCTTGTTTCCCCCATCTCCAAAGAGAGAGACTCGCCTGCACTTGGGGACCTACAGGCAGGCTGGGGACGGCAGTCCTTTCCAATCAGGATCATCTGGGGAAGTGGCTTTACGTATGGGATTCGAGATGAGGAACACAGGCGTGTCACTGCCCCTCATTTGACGTCCCCTCCCTGGGCCTGCTGCTGGCACACGGGCCACGTCTGGGCAGACGAGGCCCTGCAAGTTCAGGACGTGAACTCAGAGCCATTTCTCACCTGCTTGGGGACAAGGCACAGACTGACTACCCGGCTCTCGGACACAGCCCGCAACTTCCCCGGGAGGCTCTAGGGCCCTGGGGCGGGCAGCAGGTTCTCCTCCAGCCCCACCACGTACAAGCTGTGTGACGGGGGACAAGCTGAACATCCCCGATCCTTTCCTCCGCGGACTCGCGTGAACAGCCTCCTACGTCCGAGCCTGCACGCGCTGTTTTATCTGCTGTAATAAAGATACCAATCGCCCCAGACACGCACCTACATTCTTGTTCCCCGTCCCAGAGAGACTCAGGAAGGGGCAGCTGCAAATCCCAGGGGACTCAGCTTGCCCGCCTCAGAACGGGGCCTTTCTCCCCAAACCACACCTTTGCTGGCTCATTTCATTGCCGGGAAGAACCTTTTGCTCGACCAATTCCGCCTGGCGGGAAGTAAAGGAAATCGGGAGGAACCGCAAGGATTTGCCAGAGAAACAGCAAACAGGTTGGTGGCTTGGTGGTTCCCAGAGGCAGGGGCGGGGCTGGCCAACAGGTCCCCGCTTCCCACCACCAGGTGAATCCCGCACAGCGCTGCAACCCTGCTCCACAACGCGGTGTCACGTTCGTGAAGGTCGCCGAGAGAGGAGATCTCAAAACTCCCCATCACGAGAAAACAGGCACGTGAATGTGTGAGGGGATGGGTGTGGCGACCACGTCGCAACCTGTACGTACAACCAATCATCAAGCTGCACACCTTAAACTCATGCAAAGTTACACATCAGCTGTACTTTGATAAAACGTGGCAAGTTCAAAGCAATGACAAAGGATTTGGTGTTCGTTTAAAACAAAACAAAACAAAACAAAACAGACACCAAAACATCCAGACCCAGCAGAGCCACCTGTCCCACCGACCACACCGTTCAGTAGGACACGGAGCCCTCGCCACGCCCTGGGCACTGCAGCCGGCAGGCCAGGCACTACGTCCTGCCCTCACTTCTCTCCGAAGCCATGACCCCTCGCCAAGCGCCCGTGCCCCCTTCCCCCGGCTTCTGTCCCCGGTCCCTCCCTGGCACCGATCACGGGTGCTGGCACGTGCCTGTGCAATCTCTCACCTCCCCGACCCCCCTCGGTCTCCGCTTCTCCCAGACACAAGACAACAACCAAGCTCCGAGCTTAACACAAGACTCCCGCCAAGAAAGCAGAATTTTCTGTGTCTTTAGCGGGGAGAACGACACATGGCACTTTGTTCCCATAGTAAAGATTATAGGGGATACAGAATATTCAGAATAAATGAGGCTCCTCCTTCCATTTTCAAGCCAGAAACCAGCTTCGTGACTGACTCCCCTCATGGCTTGGGAAATCCTGTCTCTGGCCAAAAATAACAATCATCATCATCATCATCATCATCATCATCTGGGTTTTATTATTCTGGCATCTGTGACAATTTTACTGTAGATACACTTCTTCTCCTTCTTCTTTTTAACACCAGTGTGTTTTAATAATAACAGTGCACCTTTAGGTATTGTTGAAATGTTACATTATTCAACATCTCCAACGGGAATGAGGAGGCCCTTATGTAACTCATGTGTCCTCCGGCTCTGTGTTTAAAGCTTGCGAAATAGAGGGGTGTAATTCGGGAAGCAATTTTCCCCAAGGTCGGGGAAAGCAGGGAAGGCTGGGGGCTGTGTGACCCTAGTGACAGCAGGGCTGACACTGGGGGCCCAGAACCCCTGACATGAGGCCAGGCCCCAGACCAGAAGTGTCCCCAAAATGCGACAGAACTCCAGCCCAGCTGCACGGCTGGGTTGTGCAAAAATTGTTGATGACAAGAAGCGGCCCAGGGCACGGTCTGAAGTGTTCTTAGGCGCTCCTGTGCATTTTCCCTGCCTCCCTCACCAAATCGGCCTGGGTGCCTGTGTCTAGGAATCAATGATCGAGCCAGAGACACCTGCTTCAGACACCCAGGGAACTTTA
This sequence comes from Panthera uncia, assembly GCF_023721935.1. Taxonomy (NCBI): domain Eukaryota; kingdom Metazoa; phylum Chordata; class Mammalia; order Carnivora; family Felidae; genus Panthera; species Panthera uncia. The sequence continues at coordinate 2,932,172 of NC_064814.1, read as the reverse complement.
AGGCAGCCGGTTCCTGCGGTCTGGCCCTTCCCCCAAAGCACCATTCCAGCGCTGAAAATCCACTGAGTCCCTCCTGTGATAGAAGCTGGGGACACAGATGAGAACACCTCATGGGCCCATCCCCAAGGGGGTGGCAATGCAGAGGGTGGCGTGACAAGAAATCCCAGCAGAGGTGGGATAAGGGCTCGTGCAGAGACATCAAGCTCCACAGGGCAGATCTCCTGGGTGCAGCTGTAACAGGGCCTGGCACAAAATAGGTGCTCAGTAAACACATCACAGATAAAGCATCAGTGACGGAGGCGAAGGGTATGTGGAAACCTTAGAGAGAGGCACCTCGCTCATCCCGAGTGGGTGTTCTTGCTTCCCGGAGGAGGCGGCCCACCCCAGAGGGAGCCTTAAAGACTGAGGGGCGGATCTGGCGAGCTAGCAGGTAGGGAGTCACGCAAGAGGGGCAGGGAGATGTTTTCCGGGTCCGGGACTGGACGAACGAGAAGATGAGACCAGCCGTGTAAGTCAGAATTCAGATCATGAAGCACCTTGAACTCCAAGCCAAGGACTTTCAACGGCCACTTGAAGAGTTTTAAGCAGGAAACTATGCAGATTTGTGTCTTAAGAAGCTCTCTCTGGTGCCTGTGTGGACGGGGTAGAAGGCGTAAAAACCAAGGCAGGAGTCTCAATCTGGAGCCTACCGCTGGTGAGCAAATGAGAAACTGAGACTCACATAAGGTGGATGGAGACCAGCGAGGGTGACGGGAAAGACTCGGGGGGCTTCAGCTGGGCTGATGATGGAGTTTGTTATATGGTTACGTGCAGACCCCGAGTTATTCTTGACAGCTTGGCATATATTAACAATTACATAATATGATTTCCCAAGGCTTGTGGGGTTGGGTTCAGATTTGGATGTGTTGTGTTTGAAGGGTCCCTGGGACATCTGGTGGGGGGGGGGGGGGGTGGTTGGCAGGTGGGTGCCAGGATGTAGGGCTTAGGAGACAGTCTACCTGCTTTGGGGATTGGGGCACCCGTCTCCAGGATGGCCCCTACGATCCTCACCTCCTGTCCTCTGGCGCAGTCCCCTCCTACCTTGTGCCGGGGGCTGGACACAGCAGCAGAAGTGACAGCCCCCCAGTTCTGAGATCATGTCATAAAGGACATCGTCTGCTCTCATGCTGGTGGAAGCTGACCGGCACGTCGTGGGGACCCTCGAGCGGCCACATGGAGAGATCCATCCACAGGGCAGGAACTGGGGCCTCCCTCTGACAGCCAGCATGCTGACCAGAACCCCGTGAAAGACCCTGAGCTAAAGACCTTAGCTGCTGAGACTCCCAGGCTCCTGAACCCCCCAAAACTGTGGGCTAAGAGGTGACTGCTGTTTGAAGCCACTAAGGTTTGGTATAACCATTAGATCAACAGACACCTGACGCAGGGGTTACAACAAATATCGATGCAGACAGTGGCCAAACCCCAGGGCACGAACAGCAACACCCAGTGAGAGGACAGGCTGGGCGCAGAGGACAGGACTGGTGATGAGGGACATGCTGGGACACCCTGGGAGGCAGGGCTGGGGTAGGGGAGGCCTGTGCAGAGGAATAAGGGGCCCCACAGAGAAGGGAGACAGGCTGCGAAACACCACAGAAACCCCAGGAAGAGAAGGTATCCAGAGTTTCGAAAGTATCCAGCAGGGACCAGATTCCTAAGGGACCCAGTGGTCCCCTGTCCCCCAAGGGAGCCCTTCTCGCTCGCTACTTCCTTGTAGGCCCCCCCCCCCCCCCCCCAGCTCCTCTCAGCCTCAAGTGGAGATCACGTCCCCAGCGAGAGGCCTGACCCGACCACCCGACCGGACATCGTCCCCACCCGACGTCACTCTTCCCTTGTGGTACTTGCTGTAAACTGTAATTACATTTTAATTTGCTCCTTTACTCAATCACGGTCTTTGAGGGCCGGATACCTGTTCTGTTCACCACCATAGACCCAGCGCCCGCCATACAAGGTCCTCAAATATTTGCTGGATGAATGAAAAGTGAATGAATAAGTGAACGGAGAGACCAAAACCCTGAGTCTCACCTAGTGGCCCAGGTTACCCGGTGGACACACTATCCCTTCCCACGGCCCCCTCCACGGCCCACAGCCTTGGCTGGGAAGGGAAGCAAAGCTGGGAGAGGGGAGGAAAGAGCAAAGACCCTGAGGGTAACCCAGACGGGCTCTTCCCACCCTTGTCAACAAACGTGGGGAGGCTGTGCCACGCCCTGTGCTGGGCTGGGGGAGACCGAGGGTGCATCTCACACGGGCCCTCGGGTTGAGAGTCTAGTGGGGAAGCAGGCAGCTGCATGGGGCTGTCCCGGGGTGAGGCCTGGAGACTGATGTCCCCCTACCTTGTGCCCCTACCCAAGAGACCCCGGGCTCCCGCACGAGGGGACCACTCCCGCCAGACAGGCGGTGACAGGCCCCCTTTTGCTCCTCACCTGCAAAGCACTCGGGCCTGGGCAGGAGCATGGGTGCACACTGCCATGATTTAAACAGTAATTACAATACACTTCACTGGACGCTGTGCAGGGCCGCACAGAGCGCTGTGGTCACAGGAAGGGTGGGAGCGGGCTGGGGTGTGACCAGCTTCGAGAAGAAGGAGCAGCAGAGTGGCAGTTTGAAGGAGGGGGCTCAGACCAACTGCCTGGCCAGCTGAGGGCAGGTGGCAAGAGAAAAGGTGGCCCCGGCCTGAAGGCATCACAAGGCCAACTGAGTCAGTCCTGCCCTGCTGGCGGGCGGGGGGCAGGCGGATTCTCACAAAGACAGCCAGAGGGCAGGGTCTGGAACCCACCAGGGGTCATAGAGCTGGAGGTCGTGATTTTCACCAGCCGGACAGGAGGGCGCAGGGAAAGAACCTAGAGCGGACCCCATAAGCCTCCTCCGTCAGCCCTGGCTGTCTGTCCACAGAGCTTTGCGGTAGAGCACGTCCCCCAAAGTTAACCCCCACACGTGCTTCCCTGGTAACCTTGGCACAGCCCCGTGCCCAGGACAGGGTCTCAGCCCCTCCTCAGCACCTCCCATCCCCTTGCTTCCGCCTCTGTGGCACCTTTACAGGCCAGGCACCCGGCTCACAGACACCCTCCTGGGTAGCACCAGGGAAAGGAAGTCACCACGGTCGAGGTGGGGGTCCAGGACAGGGACTTTCTAGTTGGTTCTCTCTGCTGGCACCGTGAGGCCTTAGGAAGCTACCTAGAAGGTGGTGACGGGGGGGGGGGGGGGGGGGGTGCCGGGGAGGGGGGGGCGGGGCGGGGGGGGGGGGGGAGGGGCGGGCGGGCTCCCCAGCAGCCTGGGCCCGGCAGATAGCACAGCGGCCGCACTCAGAAGCTCGTTCGCACTTATCTCCCAGCCTCCAGGTATCTTCGCACGGGAAACATGGCATTCGGTAATAGGATTTTGATGCTGAACAGCCCAAGTTTTCTCCGAGACTGACTTTACGTCACAAATGTAGGGAATCGCGACCTTAATAGGATTCTAACTTTTAGACAGTGGAGAGAAATGGGGAGGACAGGGTAGAAACTCCTGGATGCCCTCCCTGGGAACACGCGGCCTGGGGGCCGGCAGGGCTGTCCCTTCAGGACACCTGCGGGGCTGGTGGTGGGAGGGGTTCAGGGTGGGCCTTGGTGCCTCTGGGTCAAGACAGCCAGGGCGCCTGCGTGGAGACGCGTTCCTTGGCTCTGTGTTGCAGAAACAGGTCTCTCTGGGGCCTGGGGTCCCAGAACTGACCCTGAGACCTCCATCCGGCTGCACACACACAGATGCAGTCGGTCAGGCAAGTTTTTCAAATGTTCCCTTCCAAGGCCGCACCTCCCTCCCTGGGCACAGCGCTCACAGCTCCAGCCCGAGCACGGGAGAAGAACTTGAACCAGTAACGTGCTTTAAAAATATATTCTGCAGGGGCGCCTGGGTGGCTCAGTCGGTTAAGCATCTACCTTCAGCTCAGGTCATGACCGCGTGGTCTGTGGGTTCGAGCCCCGCGTCGGGCTCTGTGCTGACAGCTCAGAGTTTGGAGTCTGCTTCACATTCTGTGTCTCCCTGTCTCTCTCTGCCCCTCCTCCGCTCATTCTGTCTCTCTCTCTCTCAAAAATAAACATTTATCTATACACGGCATCAACCGCTGTGGCAACATTTGCGTGGCACAACCATCCCGAGAGAATTCCCCAAGGGCCCCGCTCTGGGAAAATTCTAGCCACCAGGAGAACCCTGTCCTGGTGCTGGTGTGGGCACTGGTCTTCGGCTGTCCCCACCCGCCCTGAGCACAGGAGGCGAACACGAACAGGACGCGGCAAGAGGGATGCGGGGCAGCAACAGTGCACAGAGGGATTTCTTGGCAGGACATGGCATTAAACCCCTGCCCAGGACAAGGTGTCGCACGTCCCTTTTCCTTGGCAACCTGAGGCACAGCGACGTCCACCTCTGAGCTTCCCACCCGTGGCCTCAGGTGCTCAGCGACACTGTCACATGAACACTCGGCGTCTATCTGCCCCGTGTGGGTCTGGGTACTCTCGAGAACAGTGCCTGCCATGTGAGATGGGGCCTCTTCCTGGGAGACCTGAGTGCGATCTGCGTGGAAGCAGAGGAATGTGCCAATGACCTTGCGGGCCCTTTTTCTGCCCTGGACCTCTCTCCTGGCTGGTTGTCCCTTTGCTGCCCTCTCTCCACCAGTCTGTTAGCTCAAAGGAGCTGGGTTCTCATGGGTCTGCCTTGGTCGAGGCCATCACGAGAGTCCTGGTAAGGCTGGAGCCCAAGCCTTCATTCACCTACCTGTACAGCATCATCCCACTCAGGTACTTTCGCACCCCCTACCAGATCAAGGAACCTTCTGGAGATGTGGGAATGTCCCACATCTCCGTGTAGGTGAGGGTTATTTGGGTGCACGCGCTTGTCAAAACCGCCTGGACTGTACGAAGAGCCACACATTTCACAATATGTAAACTACTCCCGATTTTTCAATTAAAAAAAAAAAGCACCTCCCGGGCTGATAATACATCTTGAGTCAAAGCCACTCTCTCAGTCCCTAAGGCTCTGATGGGCCGCAGAGCCTTTCGGTTGGCCAGAGTCAGAGACAGAAGCCCGATCAATACGTCTGGGAAGAGGCAATAATCAGTGTAATGATACTGCATGTGTCCCACGCTCAGGCTGAGACACCTGCCCCAGGGGGTTTCCACCAGCAGTGGGAGGAAGGCGACAGCCGCCAGCGTGCCACCCAAAGCCTCGGTCAGCTCTCTCGCAGGAAGAAGAGAAAGGGAGGAAACGCAACAAGACAGGAAGCGTCTTCATCCCAGATGCCCGACTGGCTGCCTTGCATGAGTGGGGCAGGGACTAGAATCTACGTCGGGCCTCTGCCGGTTAGGATCAGGGAAGAAGGGACACACCACGCAGGGGGTCGGCGGCAGCGAACGCCACGGGGGGGGGCGTGCCCACAGCTGTTGCCCCTCCCCTCCGGAACACATTGGCGACAGCAGAATCTGCCCAAGATCCCCCCAGGGCAAGACCGGCTGCTCCAGAACCGCAGAGGCCCCCCGACTCTCGCTCTGGCAGCAAGTGCGCCCTGGCCTTGGACGGGCCTCCCTGGAAGCAGCAGACGGCGAAGTCAATGTGCAGGAGGGCTCAGAAGGCTCACGGCTGGACTCACTGTTGATGCTGAGGGACAGACGAGAGCAGAGGGAGACAAGCGGGACGGGGAAGCAAGGGCCCTCACGGCCAGCTTCCTCACTCTTAACTCGCAAGGGGCTCTTCTGCCCACCTCCTGCCCTGTCTTCTGAGTGAGGAACACAGACCAGGGTCTGGCTGATTTGGACCCTGCTGTGGTCTCCAGTCTGCTCTCCCTGAGTGACCCTGGCCATGAAATCTGCCTTCCTGGGACCAGATTTTTCCTTCTGAGGTCCTCTGGGTGGCATTCTTACTACCCAGCAGATGAGTTTTGGCTCACGTAGAGCTCCACGAGGAAGGAAGACCTCCCCGGAAGAAGAATGGCATGGCGAAACGAGAAGCACACACATCAGAAAGAAGCTGCGGTCACTGGAGACATCGACTTCATTTGTCTACCCATCCATCTGTCCATCTGCCATCCATCCATTTGTCTGTTCCTCTTCTGTCTATTGATCCGTTCACCCACCAACCTATTCATCCACTCATCCACCCACCCACCCATCATCCATTCAACCATCCACCTACCCATTCATCCATCCATCCATCAACCCGCCCACCTACCCACTCATCATCCATCCATCCACCCACCCATCACCCATTCAACCACCCACCCATCCACCTACCCAGTCATCATCCATCCATCCATCCATCCA
>NC_064814.1:2868259-2925839 GCF_023721935.1 Panthera uncia | reverse complement strand
CCCACCCATCCACCTACCCAGTCATCATCCATCCATCCATCCATCCATCCATCCATCCACCCATCCACCTATCCACGCATTCACCCATCCACAAAATAAACCCAGTAAGGGGAGGAGAAGGTCCAGAACAGGAGCAGGGGCCGGGAGGTGGCACTACAAAGACTGAGGGGTGGAGTGTCTTTGAGCCTGGGCTTGGAAGTCACATAAACCTGGATAGAAATCCTGGCTGCCCTGTCACTGTCCCTGAGCAAGTTACTTAACCTTTCCCAACCTCAGTTTACCCACCTATTAAGTGGGTAACAACAACTTTCTTATCAGGTTACTATAGAAAACAAATAGGACCATGTACACAGAACACTTAGTTGAGTGACTGGTCCATGGTAAACACTAACTATACAGCGGCTTCCATCACGTCTGTCAGCAGGAGCAGATTCAGGCAGCTCTCCTCACCAACCGTGGTGGTGTGCATCAATGAGACTCTAGTCCTCCCTGGCTTCATGCCCTTTGCCACATGACTGCAATTTTTTCCTACTACAGAGACAAAGCCTCTTTTTCACCCTACGTTAATCTGGGCTCAGTCATGTGACTTATTTGGCCAAAGGATGAGGCTGAAGAAATGGTGAGCCATTTCGAAGCTCAGCCCAGAAGAAGACTTGCACGTTTTTACTCATTCTCTTGTGCCTCTGCCATTGCCATGGTTGGGCTCCTGGTCCCAGGGCGGGGTGAAGGGCACAGGGAGCAGGGCTGCCCCACTCAACCCAGTCTAGAGCAGAACCACAAAGTCCTTCTGCTGATTCCAATGGACCCACGGGCTTACGAAAAATAAAAGGCAATGGTTGGCGTTTGAAGCAACTGATTTGGGAGTGGCTTGTTATGCAGCAAGAGCAAACTGATACACCCCTTCCTGCTTCAGCTTCCTATCCCCTTTCTCCTTTCTCTGTACCAAAAGGCATCATGTGACTTCTAGTTCTGTTTCCCCTGAGTCAGAAAAGGAGAGACTTCTGCAGGCAATCCACGTGAATTCCCTGCCTGCAGCCCCTGCTTCCCCATCAGAAACAGGAAGTGACATCACAGCTCACAGCCCAGGAGGAAGATGACCGTCATTCCCACGGAGGGAAGGGCAGCTGTCCTGTCCACATCCTGGCAACGCGGACACCAGTGCTAGGGATCTGCCTCTCCGTACACCCGTCTATCCACCTACTTTTTAAATCAAAGGAACGTGGTTTTCAGAATCTCCAGGGCGTGGGCTCTCAGACGGTGGGAAGGATGAGAATTTGTCATGGAAAGTGCCGCTAAGTGGAGATCAGGGCTGGCAGAGCCGCCCCCCTCTCCCCGCTCCCCGCCGCCAGCACATCAGGGACCCCACACACACACTTGCCGTAAATCACTACCCATTCAGTCCTGCTGCCGAGGGGCTCAAAGGTCAATTTTCCCCGGTTATGACAACAAAAACTAAAATTGGGTCAAACCTGAAGGGTATTATCTTCCTCCGAGCGGCTAAATGCACGAGAGTAATGAGGTTGGTTAAGCAATATGCACCGGCCGGCAAGCGGTGCCCTGCAGACAGATTAACCAGTTAAGTGGGTGGGGCTCAGGCGGCTGCCACAGCTGCCCTGGCTGGCGAAGGGTCCTGGGCTCTTCCTCCCACTCGTACCAGGAGCCTCTGGCCACACCTCAGAAGGGCATCTGAGGTGCTCCAGCCCTCCTTCCTGCCTGTGGAACCTTCACAGCTTCCGAAGAACAGAGATGTCCAACAGCTCCCGGAAACCAGACCCACGGGGGACAGACTACTCTCATTGCCGAGTCCCCTCCCGTGCCGGCTTCAGGTCGAGAGCCAAGAGGATTTAAGAGCTGAGGGGCTGCAGATTCCCCGCAGCTCAGCCCCCTCCCCCCGGTGACATCCCAGCATTTAACTGTTGCAGACACGACGCCCATACCCTGAATTTGCATAACATGCCCTTCTCCTTATAAATTATTGATTTGTATTCCGTGTGCATGACGCGCCCCGCCTGGAACCCATCCTTCAAAGCCTCACTGTCAACAGGCTTCAAATTGGACCCATCATCTCAGGTTATGCAGTATTTATAAACTGACCTGTCCCATCACTCGTAGTTATTCTTAGAAACCTCTCTGCCTCATCTCGAGGGAGGGGGAGAGGGAGACAGGGGGGAGATACTTAAAACGAGACGGTTTTCTTCCACGACTGATTTTATCTTCCACTTGTGTGACAGTCATTATTAAAAGAGCGGAGCGGGTCGCGATGGCAAAGCTGTGGACAGGCCAGGGTCACCCGGCCAGGGCGAAGTGGACAGAGCGTGGAGGAGGTCGGAGAATCAGAGTCATGGCCCCATTGTCAGGCCATGTGACCGCTAAGCCTGTCCCAGTGAGCCTGGATGATGAGCCTCAGTGCCTTCATCAGCAAAATGGGACGAAGAAGCCTATCTACAGGATGTGAGAGAACAGCGTGAGATTAGCTACACGAAGGGGCTCTGACAACGTTAAACGATATTCTGACGTTAAACGATATTCTGACAACACGGATGAACCCTGAGGACATTACGCTCCGCGGAACGAGCCAGACACGGACAGGCACTGTGTGATTCCACTTTTAGGGGGCACCTAGAGTCATCAAATGCACAGACAGGAAGTAGGATGGTGGGCACCAGGGGCTGGGGGGAGGGGAGCAGGGAGTTGTTGTTTAATTGGGACAGAGCTTTGCTCTGGGAAGACGAAAAAGTTCCAGAGATGGATACAGACAGTTTGCACATGGTGTGAACGCACCGAGTGCCCCTGAACCATGCACGTAAACACAGTTAAGGGAGTAAATTTTGTGTTACGTGTATCTTACCACGATCGTGGTACAACTATTACAAAAATGCAAGGTGACATCATAGTGATTTACCCATGACCCCAATAAGAAAGTAATATTTGAAAAAAATTTGTTAACGTTTATTTATTTTCGAGAGACAGAGACAGAGCATGAGCAGGGGAAGGGCAGAGAGAGAGGGAGACACAGAATCCGAAGCAGGCTCCAGGCTCTGAGCTGTCAGCACAGAGCCCGACATGGGGCTCGAACTCACGAACCGCGAGATCATGACCTGAGCCGAAGTCAGACGCTGAACCGACTGAGACGCCCAGGAGCCCCCGATAGCCATATTTAAAAAGAAAAAATTAAACTGCCTGGCTAGCTCAGTCAGTAGCGCATGAAACTCTTAAAAAGAAAAAAATTAAAAGGAACAAGCAAAAGTGACTCTCATGATTTTTAAATCCAACACACTATATTCAATATACGATCGTCTCAATACATAACCCATACAAAAGTGATCGCGGAGAGGTTTTACCTTCTTTGTCCTACACTCAGTCTTCAGGATCCCGTGCGGCACATCTCAGCCCAGACCCTCCACGCTTCCAGCCCCAGCAGGCTGGCGTGGCCACGGAGGCCACATTAGACGGTGCCAGTCCACGCCTGCAGGCCCACGGCCGCGAAGATGGGGGTCCTGCTACGTTTGCAGTGATCCACCAGGAAAATCGGGGGAGGGGGAGCAGGCAGGGACGCCCTCTGCTGGGAGCCATCAGCAGGATGTCCCCTGCCTGGCTCGCACAAACTCATTCGTAGCCAGCCACTAGAATGGGAGCTCTCGGAAAGAAGGCTGGCCTCAGGGGATCCAGCGGAGGCTCGGCAGGGGCCTCCTGGGGCATGACAGGGATGCAAAACCCTTCACCCAGAGGTAGCACCAGCAGCTCCCTTTGCTCTCCCGACCCCTCACTGCGTACCCGCCTTCGTGGCTCCAGTCGAGGAAAGAGGAGGGGAGGCGTGTGTGGCCGGCCAGGCCCCTCACCTGGAGCTCCTGAGTGCCGTCCCGCGACAGAGCTCCCAGGACTGGGGCCCGCGGGGTAGTGGGAGGGGCTCCCCGGCCTGGACCTCACCTGCAGCTACCCCGTCAGGGGCTGCCTGCATGTGTCACTGCCAGGTCACTAAAGCTTTGATAGCATGACATGTCCCCATTTCAAAACCTGCAGAGGGGGAACAAGAGGAAACCATCCGTAACTGACTCGTTCACAGTCGAGAGAGCGGCCACCAGAGAGGACTCCCACGTCTGCTGTAACTCGCTTGCCTTCGGGGTGGTGTGGTTTGTTAGGACGCCGGACGAGCGACTGCCACAGACGAACCCACGCCGGGTGGCTCGGGACAACCCAAGTCTATTCTCTCGCAGAGGAGGCCAGAGGTCGGAAGGCAGCATCACGGGGCCCGAAATCAAGGTGTGGTGGGGCCCTGCTCCCCCCAGAGGCTCCAGGGAAGAGTCCACAGCCTGCCTCCTCCCCGTTCCGGTGGCTCGGCGGCGCTGCGGGGTTCACGGGGCCACAGGGCGGCCCCCGCCATCACACGGCCTCTCCGCTCCTGTGTGGATCACATCTTCCCCTGCCTCCTCTCATAAGGACACTCGTGACCGTATTTCAGGCCCACCTGAGTAACCGAGGACACTCCCCCCACCTCCAGATCCTTCCCCTCACATCGGCACGGGGCGTCTCTGCCACGTGAGGTCACACTCGCAGGCGCCGGGGAGTAGGGCCTGGCTGCCTCTCGGGCGCCCGCTATTCAGCCAACCACGCCCAAACCATATGTCAGCGTGCACACGCGCGTGGGGGTGGGGTTAGATTCGACCCCATTAGTTGCATTTGATGCGTTCCTTCCCTGGTGACAAAGCTGGCCGTTTGCCACAAGGAGACGGTTCTTGGGGAGGTGCCGACGTGCCCAGTATGGGCCAACGCCCGGCGAGCTGAGGCACCCCCAGCCCGGGCATCTGGGAGCAGGGCAGGCGGAGAAGTGCATTTCTACACGGAGAGAGCGGTCCCGAAGCTGTCCCGGAGGGGCAGCCGGGGGCGGGGGAGGGGGTTACACCCGGGCACCATCCAGGGTGCTCTGTTAGCACCCGCCATTAGCTCGTCGCCACGGCCACGAGGGTCTGCAGAAGGCACCGCCCAGGCCCCACGGGTCCCCTTGCCCCTAATGTTTCAGTGCACACCAGCCCAACCCCCACCGCCAGGTCACAACGGCTCACAGGGGGCAGCGGACCGACTCCACGCCAGCCCCCCACCCTGTCCCCCACTCTCATCCCCACCACACTCATGAATGCACATGGCAGGCTTGCTAACATTCCCAGGCTGCGGAAGAAAGAGCGAGAAAACACACACTAAGCTCCCGCAGGCCCTGCGTGGCTAAAGGAATTCTCAGGCGCCTCCGCATGAGAGCAGAGGGGGACCCGGACGGGGTGGCAGGAGGAGGGTGGGGAGCCCTGGGAGGGACCCAAGGTGCCAGAGTCCTGCCCGGCCGGACTGTAGAATCCTCCTGAAGATGTGGAGAAGGCACGGCCCTCTCGGTTGTCGCTTGGCTCCCGGGGCCACTCAATCATGAATCCCGGGAACGTTCTAGGAGCCGCTGCGTGGCCATCTGTCACGGGGAGCTGGGAAGCGGGTGCCCGCTGGGCAGGAAGCTGGCTCAGGTGACCTCCACGTCCCGGCCCATCCTTGGGTTCCAAGTGCTGTCAAACTTCCCAAGCTGGGGGCCACTCAGCCTCACGTCCCAGCGGTGCCCACAGAGCATCTCAGCCAGGAATCAAAGACCTGAGCCCCAGCCAGTAAGAGAAAGGCCATGTTGAGGACAGGGGCACTGAGCCGGACCCTGCCCCTCGCTCTGTCCTGTCTGTTACAGGTTGGGCAGCTGGGTGCAGGGGCGGGGATCCCATCTGCCAGCTCAGCGAATCTTGGCAGAACGAAAGCATCAGGTCACAGAGGAGAAATGGACCAGGAGGGGAGGGCGGAAAAGCATGATGACCATTTCTGATGCTGCCCAGGGAGGCGGGTAACCCTTTCCCCAGGGCCTGGGACATACAAGGGCTGATGTCTCTCGACTTTTCCACTGGCCACATCATCACAGGAGGCGTACAGTGAAGGCTGAGCCTGACTGGCATTCTGGGCTGTCGCGGGCTATCAAGCAGCTGCCTGAGAAGCACCCCCACCCAGGGGATGCTAGCATCCCTGGGTGTTTGCTCTCTGCTGGGCACTGGGGCAGGACAGAGCAGAGGAGGCTGGCAGCGGTAGAGGCCAGGGTGGAGCCCAGGCAGAGCCGCGGGAGGTGAATGACCAGGGAGCAGCCGTGGGCTCTGGAGGTGACCTCTCTGCCCTACCCGCTTCTTGTCCCTTCTTGTTTCAAGCCAGCCAGCCCCTTTCTCTCCTACTGCAAACAGACCCCCTTTCTCAAGATGTCCCCCAAAGAAGAAGAGCTGGGGAGACAGACACGTGTCAGAGCTCTGACACGCCCACGCTGCCTGGAGTCTCACATGGGGAAGAGGCAGTGGCCCCTGCCCATCTCGGGGTCCCTTCCCCACAGCACCGGCCTCAGTGGCCTGGGCTCCACGCTCCTGATGCTGGTGGACCTTGACCTTTGGCCATTCCTTGGGGCCACCACGATGGGGTTCTGACCTGGCACATCAGGGCTCCACGGGGCAGGGGGTGTGGGGGGGGGGGCAGTACTAGAGCCACCACTGGGGTGTGCAGTCCATCCCAGGAGCAAATTCCAGGGTGAAAGGGACCCTTGGTGGGGTGATCACTTGGTTGGGGCAGGTGGGGAACATTCCTTGCTAGAAGTTTCCCACTTGGGGCCACTTTAGGGGCCCAGGGGCATCCTGAGCCACCCAGTACTGGCCCCAGACCTCCTGTGCCTGCCTTCCCTCTATCCTTTGGGATGGGAGGGGGCTCCCCTACCTCTGGGTGGGAGGAGAGAGGGGGCTGCTGTGCCTCTGTTGGGAGGGGGCTCCCTTGCCTCTGTTGGGAGGGGGCTCCCCTGTCTCTGTTGGGAGGGGCTCCCTTGCCTCTGGGTGGGAGGGAGAGGGGGCTCCCCTGCCTCTGTTGGGAGGGGGCTCCCCTCCCTCTGTTGGGAGGGGGGAGGGGGCTCCCCTGCCTCTGTTGGGAGGGGCTGCTCTACCTCTGTTGGGAGGGGGGAGGGGGCTCCCCTGCCTCTGTCGGGAGGGGCTGCTGTGCCCTTCTAGCCCTCCACCGGCTCCCTTTTTGTTATTCTCCTCAGCTCCCTCCTTCCCTGTCTGTTCCCTGCCCCTCTCCGCAGTAACCCCGCTGCAGCGTTCTGCGTTCTGTTCCGCGGGCCTCACAGCACTGCCCTGGCTCTGCCGAAGGTGACTGGGGTTTTAATGACCGTGCCGGGTGGAGGCGGGCACCCCCACCCTGCCCAGCCAGCCCTCCGTGAGGCCTGCAGCGGCACAGCGGGGGCAGAGCAGCGAGGGGACCCGCCGCGGCAGGGTCTCTGGGCGGTGCCCCCCTCCCCCTCCCTGGGCACCACAGCCTTAAACCTTCCGCAGCGGCCTCAGATCACCGGGCCTCGGCCCACATCCGGGCGCCGCCCTGCCCGCACACCCAAACACCTGGGGCGCTTGCGCCCAGACCGTCCCCAGACCAACCTACGCAGAGTCCCGGGAAGCAGGCGGTGGTTGTAAAGGCGTCTGGCTGATTCTCAGGTGAGGCCTACCAGGCCAGGCGCCGATGGCTGCTCAACCACGGTGCCACAAAGCTGCAGGGGTCGCCTCTGGGGCGAGGGGCAAGGGGTCCCGCGGAAGCCGGGACGCAGAAGAGGGTCAGAGGACGTCCAACCGGCAGTGTAGGGGAGGACAGGGCTCGGCCCCTCTGGTTTCACACAGGACACACACAAGACCTGCAGAGATGACCTGGGGACAGAGAGGGGCCCCCTAGTCCTTCCCATGCCCTCAACCGGGCCCCAGGCCCCTGTGGACCCTAAAGGGCCACACGCAGATTAAGAAGGTGTTCCTATGCACTGCAAGCCTGGCTCCCCGCCCCAACTACCCGCCAGCTTCCTTTACGCTAAGGAGCGTCCTGGCCAAGACAGGCGCCTCACCACCAAGAGGCCTGATGGGGCTCGTCCACACCACACCACCACCTGGGTCCTCGCTCCAGGCCCCACAGGACCACCCGAGCCAGAATCTAAGGTTACGGCCAAGAGGGTGGGCAGCTGCAGGCCGAGGCGGGAGGGTCCCGGAGGAAGCAGGAGCCAGGTCCCAGAAGGGCTCCCACTGGCCCAGGGACCCTGGGCTGGCCGCTCCGCCCCTCTCTGAGCCTCAGTTTCCCCCACTGTCACGATGAGCACTGCAGTAGGCAATCAGCAAAAACCCTTCCCATCCTACTGAAGAGCATGAAAGCCTGAAAACAGATTATTTTCTAACAAGCATATGTTCCTTTTACAACGGCAGAGAAACAAACCTAATGGCAGGAATCCATGGAAGGCATGTCCGTAAAATTACCTGCTGTCCCCAGGTGGTGGCCAGAGTGGCCTCACACAGCTCGGGACAACCAGAGGTCGGCTCTACCACCGGCCAGCCGAGTTCCCAGCAGTGCAAGGAGCAGCAGAACTGCCTGGCTGGACAGGGGTGCACGGAAAAAAGCCACCAAGCCCGTCCCACAGGCAGGATGACCACGGCCATAGCACAGGCAGCCAGGAGGGCCTCCCCACCTGGACGCCTCAGCTCTGAAGCCGGGAGCCCCAGCCTGCCCAGCCCCGCCCTCACTCTCCAGTGTGGACCACCTTGTACCCCCCCCCCCCCCCCCCCGCCTGGTAAGCATGCAGCGCACGTGGCAGGGGCAAGGCACGTGGCCGTTGCTGGCAGCCGGCCACTCCACCCTCCGTGCTCGTTTCTATGCACCATCAGCCCTGCCAAATCCCGTGACCTTGGCATTTGGGGGCCACGGGAGAAGGACGCCGTGCGTGCACAGCCCCTCCATCAACGTATCAATTAGCATTCCCCGTGCAAAGTTGGGGCTGTAATTACAGCAAGTGATTAGCAGGCCGGTAGCCTGTCTCGGGAGCAGATTAACAGCGGAGGTTGGGTGTGCCTGCGCTCACCTCCAACCAGCAGTGCGTCTTAAACAGGCGCCTGGCGCCCCGGTAGCCTGTGATTAATGGGAGGGGATGAGAGTGGGGACGTTTCCCTGGCATCCGTCACTGAGCTTTTTCCTCTTGGCGGTGACCATGCTGGCCAGGCGCGGGGGAGTGGGGGGGGGGGGGGGGGGGGGGGAGGCTGGGGGCCCCAGGGGAGGGGCGGGCCTCGCTCTACCTCTCCCAGGCCGGAGGGGGCTCCTGGGCAGCGGCTCCCCAAGGAGAGGACAGACAGACGAAGGCCAAGTCCAGACGGAGCACGTGTGTAAGGAGCCCAAAGATTCAGCCTCCTTATCAAACCTTGTAGATCTGTGGCTGCCCCTCCCCTCGCCCCTCCCCGGGTAACACGCGACCCTGCTTACGGGCAAAGGCTCCCACCAGGAGGGTTCAGGCGGCAGAGGAAGCAGAGGGGCCTGGGGCTGGGGGTGCAGGGGGAAGGGGAAGACTGAGGGGCCCTTGGGCGAGTGGGGTATTTGCGGGCACACGGATGTTCCCATCCCATCCGGACCCTCGCGGATGAAATAGCACAAGTGTGTGTCGAGGCGTGACGCACAGTGGGCCACGTTACCCATTCACGTATTAAGCCATCCTGTGTCAGGTGCTAGGACACGAGGACAACCTGGGGACAAATTCCTGCCCGAGAGGCTCTCAGCCTTGCAGAGGAAGGACCTGCTCCGGGGGCCAGACCTGCCCAGGGAGGCCGGTGGGAGTCACGGGGTCTGCCCACGTGGGATGGAGGCCGGGGCAGGGAAGGCACGACAGAGGAAGTGACCCCAGATGAAGCCTGAAGTCAGCGGGGACCTCTGTGCTGGGCCGTATGTGCCACTGCTGCGGGCACCGCTGTGGCGGCCAGGGAGCACGCACCTGGATACACGGCGGCACCGCTGCCCACGGCCGCCAGGGCCACGCCGCAATCTTCAGGGCGCAGGGGCACACGGCAGGGTGGCCAAGGGCCGGGTCTTAGGTTCACGACCCAGAGCAGCTGCACGCCAGCCACGTGACCTCAGGCCGGCCACGTGAGCCACGTGATTTCCCTGAGCTTCGGTTTCCCCCACGGTCCACGGGGAGGACGGGCACTCCCACCTCAAAGAAAGCACACAACACGCATGCCTGGCACTTCTCGAATCTCCACGGGGCCAGTGCCCGCTGCCGTGCCCGCCGTGGGGGGGGGGGGGTCCTTCCGTGTCTGTCCGGGCGCACGCTCTGGCTGGTCTCCTGTGACTGCCTGTCTTCACCTGGTAACCAGGTCACCCCTGCTGCTGGCAAATTACCGTCTCTTCTGTTCTAACCAAAACGCCCTCTAATCCTCATGGACACCACAACTGGTCCGTGGGTGGGCCTGCGACCTCAGCCAGACCACTCAGTCTCCTCCCCGGTTATTTTTGGTATTTTGGTCCTGCCTGAAGGGCAGTGGGGAGCGGCCCTACACTCCCTGGGGTCCCTAGACTGGGCTAAAATCTGCCTAGATCTGCCCAGGGACACGTTTCCTCCACCTCCGACCTGAACAAGGCAGAGGAAGCCCTCAGAGGCCGTCGGAATGCGGTCAATGTGCCAGATCCGCTGACCACCCGGAGTCCCCACACCCAGGAGCCTGGAGGCCAGCTCACCCCAGCCTCCCCAGGAGCACGAACCGTCAGGGGCGCACATCTGAAACTTGCATCTGGAAGGCGCCAGACCAACAGGGCACATGGCACGCTCAGCACTGGCCCGGATGACTGCTCACACTCCGGCCTCACGCTGGCCCATGAGGCAGGTTCTAGAACCACCCCTTCACACACCTGCATACGCACACCGCGGACGCTCCCGCCAGAAACCCAGGTTTTGCCAAGGCGCCCACCCCAGGACCTAACCCAAGGTCCCGCGTGCCCGCAGCCAAGAACACTTCCTAGGACAACAGAGTGAGCGAGCTCTGGCCAGCCAGCATTCCCTGGGCACGACAAACATTCAACACAACAAATGAAGAAAAATGAACTATTTCCATTGCCTGAAATACTGCCATCCCCACGGGGTTTACGACACAAAGCGAGAAGGGACAGGCATTGAATCGAGGAGAAGCAAGCCCGCCAGCCACGCTACCCCTCCCCGGGCCCCGCCTTCCCTGGTGCCCGCCCCCCCCCAGCTCCACCCTTGGGCACAAAGCACACCTCTCACCCTCTCCCTGGGTGTGTCTGTCCTGCCTCCCCGAGTGCAGCCCGTGAGGTTTATCCTTGAGCCGTCTCCCCGGCCACACACAGTGGGAATAAAAGGGAAGGAACAGCCCGTGCACAGAGGACAGTCCACCCGAGATGGGCATCTGAGAGGAATCGTTCATGAGGGACATGGCCGTCCTTGCTGGGAACAGAGGGCAGGTTTCTCAGCGCACCTAGGCATGCCTCTCCCTGGGGACGTCCCGGCTCTGCCCTCCTCCGCCCAACGTCCCCCGCAAGCCTGGAGCCTGCACAGCTCGATCTGAACACCAAGCCCTGCCCCCGTCTCCCTTTGTTCTCAGAGTTAATGCCACCGAGTCACAAGAAGCAGGACCTACACCTTCCACTTGCGTCTGGCCCGTGGCATTTCGTAAGCTCCGCCTGTGTGCCAGGCCCTGGGGTACAAGTGAGGCACATTCTGCTCATCGTAAGCTTGGATGTCGGCCAGGGACAACAGACACTGAAACACAGAAGCAGCGATCTGTTATCGGAGTGACCGGTCCCATTCCAGGTCCTGCGGTTCCCACAGCCGCCCCTACGAGCCCCTGACCAGGGCCGGGCACCCACTGAGCCCCCATCAGCATCGTGCGCCTGTCCAGACGCCCAGGGCTCGGACGTGTGGAGTGCTGCACGGCAGTGTTCCCCGCCACGTGGATGTTTCCGGCACGGTGGGTTTGTTGATTCCACCCAGGCAGTGCCAGCTGACAGAAACATGGAAGGCATCTGGATCCAGAAGATGTGGGCTCAGGGCTTGGCACAAACCCTTCTGGAAGGACTTTGACCAGACCCCTGATCTCCTGGACCTCAGATCCACCCCCTCCCAAAATGGAGGTCCTATCCTCTCTTGATGGGTCCGTCATGACTGAAGGAATGGAGCAGCTCTTACTCAAGCCCGGCAAGAGTGGCTGCTGGCCCACGGCACTGGGGAGACCCGTGGCCGTGGCTCTGTTGAAGCCCCAAAGTCAGAGGCTATCCACAGACAGGGACCAAGACGGCCCTCCTGCCTGGCTGACTGCAGAGATCAGGCCTGAGTGGCAGAGAGAACACAGCCAGGAGAGGCTCTGGCAACTTGGATGGGAAGCTTCGACCAGCTACACGGGGCCGCGGACCCCGGACCGAAGACCCTTCCGAAAGCACTCTCAAAAGACACTCTGGAACAGCCAGCGTCCGTCACCCACGAAAGGACAAGCCGAACGCGGACTGCCCACACGACAGAGGATCAGCCAGAAGCAGGAGCCACATCCTGCCGCCTGCTACAACGTGGATGGACCTTGAGGACGCTCTATGGAGCGAGAGAAGCCAGTGACAACAGGACAAATACAAGAACAGGGTGATCCCACTTGTATGAGGCCTCTGGAGTCATCACATCTGCAGACAGTAGAACAGGGGGGTGCCCGGGGCTGGGGGGCGGCGGGGGGGTAGGTGTTACTGGTCCCGGGGGACAGAGTTTCAGTCTGGGAAGACGGAAAAGCTCTGGAAATAGATGGTGACGATGGGCGCGCGGCAGCGTGAACGTGCCCCGTGCCTCCGACGTGTACAATTGAGAACCGCCAAAGTGGTAAACGTCAGGTCGCGTGCGTTTCGCCACAAGAAATGGCAGAAGAGAAAGAAAGCGCGTGTGCTGGACTCCGGAGGGAAGGGGGGCTCCGGACCTCCTTCCCAGGCGGGGCAGGACCCCACCCCCACCCCACCCAACCGCAGCCCCACGTCTCTGAGGAGGGAGCGCCGAGACGAGCCGTGTGTCAGCGCGCCGGGGGAACCGCTGCCTTCATAACGTCAACGGTAACATCAGGAAATTTCCACTTCGAAAGACACGCCATCCCCTGTCCTTCCTTCCCACCAGCAACTTCGGGAACGCTGTCTGCTGCGCCTGACTCAACACCATGCTCCCCGCGGATCCCTGGCCTCCTTGAAGGCAGCCGGCCCGAGGTCTGGCCGGAAACTGATCCTTGGTGCAGGCGGGAGGCAGCCGGCAAGCCCGGGGAGGCTCCAATAATTACAGGGAGATAAGGCTATCAGGTGTAATTAAACAGTGTCCACGGGCAGACCACTCGGCTCCGGCCTCCCTCCCGCCTCCTTTTCCCCAAGACTGCAAAATAAATTACCCTGTGAAGTCAGCAGAGGTTGAGCTATGGAAACAATTAAACAGAAATTAAATCTAATTCATTTATACTCCGAGCACAAAGTGGATCATGTAGGTTTTTTCTCTCTCTCCTCTTCTCGCCTTGGCGTGAGAGAGGACTATTATGGGAAATTAATCACGAGGCAAAGCAATGAAAGTGATCTATCACTCGTTAAAGTGCACCAACTGACTATATAAAATCTCCTACAGCAGCTGGAGAAATGCGGGGTGAGGGCTGTTAGTGAGAAGGGAGAGGCCAGGGAAAGAGGGGTTGCCTGCCTGCCTGCCTGCCTGCAGCCCACAGGATGGCCTGGCCAGGGTCTCCCTTCCTCAGGACAGAGGGGTGCGTATGAGGCTCCTATTCGGGACTCGTGCTCAGGCGGGAAAACGTGCCAGAAGGGTCCCCGGAGGCCAGCAGGGCTGGGGCCTGGCGGTTTGTGGGTGAATCAGCTTGATCACCGGGGTCCTTCCCAGCAGCAGAGGGGCAGGGCTCGGAGGAAAGACGCCCCAGAACGCTGAGCTGCAAGAACCAGCCGGGCCTCAGTTTCCCCATCGACAAGTTGCAGGTGACGCTGCCTCCCCCGCCTGCCTCCCAGAACCACCTTGAGAGTTAAGTGAGCGGACGACAGGAAAGCGTTCAGAACATACAAAGCACAGAGGAGCCGCGAGGCTGGCACCAGGCCCGGTGAGTCAGGCTCCTGGCTCCCTGCTTTCAAGAGAAACAATTCGGAAAATTATTTTCCCATTGTCGCAGGGTGGAAATGGCACAAATGGGACACCTCCCCCAAACGGGGGCCGGGGCAAATGGCAGCCGCGCCCGGGAGGAGGGAGCTGGCCTCGGGAGAAGCGTCTGCAGGCAGCCGTGCCCAGGAAGCACCGAGGGAAGGCCAGGGCTGGCAGGTCCCCCAAAGACCTGGGGGCACCAGACCCCCAAAACAGACCCTCCCCACCGAGGAGTTCGGGAGTTGGGGGAAGGCTGAGCTCCACGCTTGGCGTGAAGCAGCCAGGAACAAAGGCCACGGCGCTCCTCTCCTGTAGGGAGCACGGCCCTCTTGGCAGATGGGGCTGTCCCTGGGAGCTCACGCACCCCACTGCCACCCCAGGGCTCGCTCACTGAGCAGAGAGGCCTGTACCGTGCACCCAGGCAGGTGCCCGGGGACGGCCGGACGGGAAAGCATAAGCAAGGAGAGACTAACCAGGTTACGGGCAAGCCAGGGTGCGCCTAGCAGTTCCCTCTGCCTGCTCATTCCAGAATGGCCCCTGACCTCACAGCCCAGACTGCCCAGGGTCAGGCCCAAGATACCCAGGGTAAGGCCCAGGGAACACAATGGAAGGGACTGAGAGGAGCCAAGGCCCCGAGGCCCAGCCCCTTCTGCACCCAGCCGCCATCCCTGCACACGGTCGCCACGAGCTAGGCACAGGAGGTGGCCCTCTCTCCCCTGGATCGGCTTCCCATTTACTTCTCCCACCTGCGCTGTCACAGTCACACTGGGGCCTGTACAGCCAAGGGTTAGCCTTGCCCCCAAAAAGCCTTGGCCCTTGCCCCCGGCTTCTGGGAGGTCACCTCTGAGCACAGCGCGTTTACGCAGGGGCCTTGGGTTTGCGAGGTACCTGCGGGACCCTGCAGCGGCTGCAGACTGAGGTCAGCCTCGTGGGCGGGCAGTCCTGACGGAGACGCGATAAAAACTCCGGCACCGAGGCTCAGGCGCGCGTCCCCGGTGGCAGCACTCTGTGCGTGCTGTCGCGCATCGTTCTGGGAGAACCGAGCCCGGTCCTCACAGCCCCACGGGGAGAGGGCACCCAGAAGCTCACGCCTGGTCTCTCTGGACCCGGCCCGGCCCCACGCACCTCTTCCCTCTGCTGATCTCCAGCTGTGTCCTTCTGCTGTAATGGACCGTCCTCTTGGGAGTATACGGCTTTGCTGAGCTCTGGGAGCCCTTCAGGGTGAATCACGGAGCCTGCGGGTGGTCTCGGGGACCCCTGCGCTACAGTGGCACACAGGGCACATTAGAAATGCCGGCTCCCAGACTCTCCCGTGCAGTCGAGGATAACGAGACCAGCACTAAGGGAGCTGCCCAAGGCCATGCGGGCCCATGGGGAGGCAGGCTGGGACAGGTCCCCCCGCCCCGGGTCAGGGCCTACCTCTCCTCAGCCTTTGTTCTCACCTCCTCCCCCAGGAGAGGGGCTCCCTGGGCAGCGTGTCAACACGAAGGACAAGCAGGCTCTGCCCTGGGCAGGCCAAGTGACACGGGCACCAGGGCTGGTCCCCATCAGCCAGAGATGGGGGAAGGAGCAGGGCGGCTGCCAAGAAGGCCTTCTGTCTCCAGGACAGCAGTGGGGGTGAAGAAGAGCGTGCTGGGCTGAGACAGGGCGCAGCCTCGCGCCGGAGCGAACCGGACTGCCCCCTCCACGTGCGCATGCAGGGGGCCCGGGGGCAGGAGCCAGGAGTACGAACAAAAAGCCCAGCACTCGCTCCCTGATGCAGACGCACACTCTCCGCACTGTCCTCCCTGCCCCAGATGTCAGCCGGGCAGCCGGCTCCCTCCAGCCCCGCCTCCAGCACGGGGACGCCGGCCTGAGAGTGATTAATGTCCTCTGCCACTTGAGCCTGGCACCTGGGCCCGGGGGCGGCCGGCACCGGGCCACAAAGGGGCCAGCACCTGCCACTTGGCCTCGGCTGGCCGGGCGTGAGGGCGGGATTGGCGGTGGGCTCCCTCCGAGGCTGCAGAGAGAGCACACGGCAAGGCCTCTTCCACACGGGGCTTCTAGCCCCGACCGGGGACGGGGGGCGGGGAGGGGTTCCCACCAGGACCGGCCACCGAACCGTAGTCCTCAGAACAAGGTGAGAGCACAAGGCCCCTGCTCAGATGTCAAGATGACAAAGGAACTTCAGGTCAAGCGCCGGGCCCCCGTGTGGCTCTGCAGGTGGCACATGGATGAAGCGGACCCCGTCCCTAACCGTCAGAGCCTCGTCCTCATCTGGGCTGAGTCTCCGGGCACACAGAGAGGAGAGGCCCTCAAAAAAGACCCAGCCTGTCCCCCCTCAAACCAGGGACAGCCGGGGACCTGCTGCTCACCCAGACTTCCATCTGGGCTGGTTGGTGCACACTCCCACGCTAATGCACGTACATGTGCACAGGCCCACGCAGAGACACATGTATACACATACACACATGCACACACATGCATGTGCACGGGTACACACAGAGATACGTGTGCGTGCACACATATATGCACTGGTGCAGGTGTGTGCACACACATGCAGGCACACGAGCACACACACAGATACATGCATGTGCACACATGTATGCATGCTCACACAGGTGCACGCACACACGCACACACACACGCTCAGCGCCTTCCCCTCAGACATGCGGGAGTGAGCCCAGGTCAGGATTTGCTGAAATAGCAGCACAGCACCGAAGAGCAGCTGTCCTGGGCGCGGCTCAAAGGGGCAGCTCCCCCAGATGGTGGGCAAACAAGTCAGCTCAGCCCTCCTGCCCCGAACCGGAGATCCGCGGAGCTGGCACGTGCCCGGAGACCCCCGGCTCCCTCCGCTCACGAAGGGGAAAGGAACAGGAGGCCGCGAGGCCGACGACCGCCAAGGGGACGGGCCCCTGGCCTTGCCACCCGCACGTTCCTCGGGGGGACGAGCGCGGGGGTTCCTCCTGCTCCATGCCACTTCCTCTCGCGGCAGACCTGCTTACTGCCCCCGACACCTCACCTCCACGGACTGCAGCAGCCACTCCGACAGAAACCACTGGAGCAGAGGCCGACGGGGCTCCACCGCCACCGACCTGCGCTCCCAACTGCTGGGAATCCGTTTCACGTTACGCGGCTATACGCGGATATTAGTTCAAAAGACTATTCTCTGCAAATATGGTATCAGTGTATCTGTCATCCTCGACGGCCACACCGTCCACGTGGCAGGTTTGACTACTTTCCCGCTCGGGGGCCTCCGGGCCGTCTCCGGCATCCCCACCGCCCCTGCAGACACGAGCATCCTTGCACCGGGCATTTTTAGCAAGATCCCTGCCCCGTATTTCCCGAAGTGGCATCCCAGGATATATGGGCACTCTCCGGTTTACAACTCCTCACACTCCGGCAGGAGCCACTACAGAAAGGACGCCCTGAGCGAGGCGTATTTTTATACAGTCCTATATTTACGTGTCCTCAATGTACTTTTTTCCGCTAATATAAGTGAGTGAATTACTTCCAGTCATTAAAAATTCTATACAGTTTAACCTTTAACCGTATAGCCTGACAGATCCCTTTTACGGCGAAGTAGACGTCTGAGTGTTCCCAGGAAGTTACTGCTCCCAGAGCAGGGCAGGAGCCCTGACCTCAGCCACAGGGAGGAGGTAGGGATCGGCCTAGGACACGACGGAGGGTGACCGGAGAGAAGGAGCGTGGACACATGAAATGCTCCCAAAACGTGTGTGTGCCTCCGATGCTGAAAACGGGAGTCTGGAGGCCCTCGCGCTCCCGTCCACTCTCCCAACGCCTGTTCTGGAAACTGTTCCGACCACAGAGGCGCTGCACGGCCATACCCCAAGTCTGAGTGTGAAGGCTCTCTCCCTCCTCAACGGCCATCCCTCGTAGCCACGAGTTCCCGACACCACGTGCTGACATTAGGGCGAGAAGCCCTGTGGGGACACCTGCTATGCACCGAGTGTGTGTCCCCCCCCCAGATTCACATGGCCGTACTTGGAGGCAGAGCCCGCATGACGGGTTCAGTGCCCGTGTAAGAAGAGATGATGTCTCTCCACCAGGGGAGGACACGGCAAGAAGTCTGCAAGCCAGGCAGAGGGCCGTCACCGAACACCGAATCTGCTGGCACCTTGACCTTGGACTTCCCGGCACTGCAAGAAATAGATGTTTGTTGTTTAAGCTGCCCGTCTATGGCGTTCTTGTTAGAGCAGCCCGAGCCGGCTGAGACACCCCCCACAAGTTACCTTTTACCCATCTGTTCCCTCCAACTATTTTCAGGACACGTTTTGGTGCCTTAAGAGATCTTCTGTCATCTTCAAGTACAGTCTTCCCACCCAGACACACGTGCAGGCACACACACATGCACACGCATGCACACACCTACACGTGCACACACGCACAGCCTCTCCTTCCCAGAGAGGTCCTGGGGGTCCACCTTGGAGATGCTGGGTCTCATCTACAGTAAAGGGGAGAACCACCGATGATGTTTATCCAAAAGAGGAGATACCCTACATGAAGAGTCTCTCGAGTGACGGTTCCGTTGTCTTGAGAACAATCCGACGACCCATGCTTGCACATCCAAATCCCACCTGCTCCCGACAGCCACT
Source organism: Panthera uncia (assembly GCF_023721935.1). Classification (NCBI taxonomy): domain Eukaryota; kingdom Metazoa; phylum Chordata; class Mammalia; order Carnivora; family Felidae; genus Panthera; species Panthera uncia. The sequence goes on along the minus strand of NC_064814.1, from coordinate 2,907,257 downwards.
TGACATGCCAGCTCCCCGGCTCACCTCTGTGCGCCCCAGCCCTTGCCAACGTCTCCCCGGCATTGCTTTTTGGGCACACGTGTTATCTGTCATTAAACATTGAGCTGCCTGAGGCCAAGAACTGTCTTACACGTTTCTGCCTTCCCACAGCCCCCAGAAGAGTGACTTCGAGGAGGTACCCGGCGAATGTCTGAGCCGGTGACAGGGTGACAGGGGGTGTGTAGAGCAGGAAGGGCCGTGGCCACCTGGTGGCCACCTCAACTAGCTTCTTCACGGCGAGACCACGATCTTCCAACCCCTCCGCTCGGGGAAGCTGGGACGCCGTCACCAGAAGACTTCCAGCCGTGTGCTCCTCGGGGACAGAGGCGGAACCCAGACACAGATGTCACATGTGACTGAGCAGAGAGAGAAGGCGGCCCAGCGGGCCCCTCAGGCCCCGGGGCAGGAGCTTCCCCCCTACAGGGCTGTGGGAACAGGGACAGAGCAGTGTCCGGTCTTCCTATCTCCCACATCACGGCGGGGGGGTGGGGTGGGGGGGGGGTGGGACACGGAAATAACAGATGGTAATGACAAGTTCAAGCGTCTCGTCCGGCGATTTCACTGTTGGGTACAGACCCAGCGTCACGCAAGTAGGGTCTCGGGAGATTTACACACCACACTCACGGCAGCGTTACTCACAGTATCCAAGAGGAGGAAGCAAGCCAGTGTCCGTGGACAGATGAACAGACGAGCAAGCTGTGAGGCAGCAGAATACGATTCGGCCTTTAACACAAAGGACGTCCTAAGTCCGGCTACAACACGGTGGACCCCAAGGACATGCTGAGTGGAGCCAGCCAGTCCCCAGAGGACAAATCGGGTAGGATTCCACTTCCGTGAGGCCCCTGGAGTCAACACATTCACAGAGGTGGAAAGTGGGATGGTGGGGCACCAGGGGTGGGGGAGGGGAGGGAGGGGGAGTCGAAGTTTAACGGGGACAGAGTTTCCGTTCAGGACGATGGCGATGTTCTGGGGGGGACGGCTGCACAACAGTGTGCGTGTGCTTCACGCCCCTGAATGGTGCACGTAAACATGGTTAGGAAAGTAAGTTTCGTGTTACGTGTATTTTACCACAATTTTTTAAAAGCTTGAGAGTATTCGAGTACAACAGGACGTAACCTTGACTAGATGTCACCAGGCAGCCCCACGCCCTGGTGGGGTCTCACATGTTCAGACGGCTGGCAACGGGTTGGGAGGAAGAAAAGGTCATGCTGTGCTCTCGGAGACGTCCCCAAGTGTCGGCACCGATGCGCCCTTGACTCTTCTCACACCCCTGTCTCGGCGCCCCCCTGCCCTGCTACGGCAGAAACGCCCTCAACTGGGGGCTTGACTTCCCAGTTGTGGAGGCTGGGAGTCTGGGGTCAGGAGGGCGGGCAGATCTGGAGTCCAGTGAGGGCCTCCTGGTTCCCTGACGGCTGTGTTCCCGCTGCGGCCTCACAGGGAGAAAGGGGCAAGGGAGCTCCCTGGGGTCCCTTTTATTTTATTTTTTAAATTTTTATTTATTTTTGAGAGAGAGAGAGAGAGAGAGACAGAACATGAGTGGGGAAGAGGTAGAGAGAGGGAGACACAGAATCAGAAGCAGGTTCCAGGCTCTGAGCGGTCAGCACAGAGCCCGACACGGGGCTGGAACCCACGAACCTCGAGATCACGACCTGAGCTGAATGAAGTCAGACGCTTAACCGACTGGGCCACCCAGGCACCCCCGAGGTCCTTTTATAAGGCCACTAGTCTCATTCATGAGGGCTCCACCCTCGTGACCTCTCACCTCCCCAAAGCTCCACCTCCAACACCTCCAATTACTGTCACCTTGGGGTGACAATTTCGGCGTATGAACTGGAGGCCAGCCACCTTCAGTCCATCACATTTTGGTCAAAAGGCCAGTGTTCTCATCACTGAGCTTGTCTCTTCAGAAAGTCCGGCGCCCCTGAGAGCTGCGCGGAGGTGTGATCAAGGAATGCACTCACTCATCCGACAGGGAGCCGCTGAGCCCTGGGCCGATGCCCAAATGCCAGGAGCATGACCAGGGCTGCGACAGCTGCCCGCCAGCAGGGCGAGGAAGCCCGGAGCGCGCACATCAAATACAATTGATGAAATGCAGAACTAATCCAAGTCGGACCTTCCGAACTAGCCGGTGCTACTGAGTGTCCTTCGTCCTGGAAGGAATCACAGAAGTCCTGCAGCCGGGCCACTCGCCTCCCACAGTTCACAGCCCTACCCCCTCCTCACCTCCCGGCCTCGGGGCCATCAAATAAACGGCCGGGCACCCCTAAGAGGTCACAGGGCCGTACCCTCGGGTGCAGAAGGCACTGTCCTGGGAGACTAAAGGCTGGGACTTGGGTCCTGCTCTGTGACTCCCTGTCTGCTTTTCCCTTCTGGTCCTCTGTTTCCCCATCGTTAAAACCGGGGGTTGCATGGGGCACCTGGGTGGCTCAGTTGGTTGAGCATCTGACTTCGGCTCAGGTCATGGTCTCACAGTTCATGAGTTCAGGGCTCTGCGCTGACCGCTCGGAGCCTGGAGCCTGCTTCAGATTCTGTGTCTCCCTCTCTCTCTGCCACTCCCCCGCTCACACTCTGTCTGTCTCTCTCTCTCAAAAATGAATCAACATTTAAAAAAAAACACAAAAACCAAAAAACAGGGAGTTGGAGTGAATGACCCCAAGGCCCTCATTCTGTGATCAGGGCCCTTGCACTCCTGTTAGGGAGGGGGTGGGGGGAGGGGGGACTCAGGATTCCAGAAAGTTCTGAGCTAATAAGATGGTTCTGCTCCCCATTTGGATAAAGGGAGTTTGACAGAAAAGTACTGCGTAAAGTGACGTCTGGACAGGTTTGCCAACACGCGGCAGACAAGCTGTGGGTGCGGGGCCCTTTCCCTAGAACCCATGTTTACAGCCGGTCTCAGCATCAACGGAGGCAAGCGGCTTCCTGGGCCTCCAACGGCGGAGCCTCTCCTCCGCCTGAGCTCCGGGTCCAGCCTTTCAGACGACGACCACAGAACACCTCTGCTCTCGAGGTCGGCACGGAGGCCGGCCCCCCAGTTCAGTGCAACGACACTCCAGAAACTCCCCGGGATGTCCGCTTCAAGTGGTTCAGGCTACTTCCCGGCCCCGGCAGGGTGCAGAACGCCTGCCCCAGACCCCTGCCGCCAGCCGCGTGCAGTCCGGACCGAGCACGGGGCGTCGCGCCTGGAGGCGATCACCTCTGCTGGGGAGCGACCGCGAAGACAGTCCCAGTTAGCCTGGTGCCTCAGAGCAGAGGAGTGACCCCCTCAGAGGGCCCCCAGGTGCCACGTGCTGAGGATCTAGGCAGTCTCGGATGACAAGGATTCTTGCACGTGATTCACCATTAGACAAGCGCCCGCCACACGCTTCAGGCATGTTCTGCAAGTGGCTTTGGCATGGAAAGGGCCCATGCGGGCGCCCCCTCGAGTCGGGGTTTCTCAGCCTCAGCACTAATGACATTTATTTGGGGCCGATCATTCTCTAAGGCAGGGCCCGTCCTGGGCATCGTAAGGTGTCCCGCGGGGTCCCTGGCCTCTGTCTAGATGCCGGAGCACCACTGCCATCCCAAGCTGTGACAACTAAAGATGTCTGCAGATTCGGCCAAATGTCCTGGGGCGGGGGCGGGGGGGGATCACCAGGAGCTAAGTGCCGGCTGCATCTGGTGGAGGGAGCCGCTGGCGGCCTCAAACCCAGGAGCCAGAAGACGAGGATCTCTCCACCCCGCACGGCGGCCCCTGGTCGTGTTGACTTAGAACTTCTGGACTTGGATTCCCCGAGTTCTAGATGAGCGCGCCGGGAAGTGAGAGCCCACAGTCCCCGTTTCTGGGACAACGACCCCCCGCCTTCCAGGAGGAGCCCCGGCAGCGGGCAGTGCCCGGCTCACATCTGCACTGCCGAGCTTTGCTGGGCACACGCCCACCCCCCGCGGAGCAGTCCACCTGTGCCTCGAATTCCGTGTGATCTCGGACGTGGCCGTGGACCTGAGGTGCTCGTGTCTGCCAGGAGCTCCTCGTCTACAGGCACGTGGCTGGGATTCCGTGGGAAGTGTAGTATGCTCTCGGTCATTATCGGTTTTCTAAGGTCGGGTTTTTGTTTAAATTTTTTTTAACGTTTATTTATTATTGACAGACAGAGGGACACAGAGTGTGAGCAGGGGAGGGGTAGAGAGAAGAGAGACACAGAATCGGAAGCGGGCTCCAGGCTCCGAGCTGTCAGCACAGAGCCCGACGCGGGGCTCGAACTCACGAACTGTGAGATCATGACCTGAGCTGAAGTCGGTCGCCTAACCGACTGAGACACCCAGGCGCCCCTAAGCTTGGGTTTTTGTAATGGGAATCTCTTTTCTTGTCTGAGTAGACACCCTGAGTGTATACATTTCAAATCAGGAGAGGCAAAACCCCTGTTTACTTAGAGTTTTGACCCAATCTCTTGAGAGAACTGGCCAAACACTGAGCCCTTCCCCCACTCAGGACAGACACCAATGACCTGCAGCCTCATAGAAAAGCCCAAGCAAAGTGGTTGGACTCATCAGGACATGCCAGCTGCTGAAGCTCCTGCCTTTCCACCTCACATCCATCGAGGCTGGCCTCCACGCAGGCACTGGGGCCACGGCTGCCCCCAGGCTGGGTCTCTGCTGTCTCGTGGCTCCTGGCATCATTCAGCCACCCTCGGGACCTGGGCTACACCCCCCACGCTCAAGTGCTTGCTAGAAAGTGTCAGGAGGCATCACAGCCCATCAGGAAGAACCAGCCACATGTCCCCCAGAGCTCAGGGGCCGGGGAGAGCTGCCCCCTGGCCAGTGTCCTCAGCAACAACTCAGTACCACGAAGGGGATCATACCCCTACGGGGGGCATCCAGCCGCCTCCTCGGTCAGTGGGTTAGCGGGCAGCGGACTTCCCCAGGTATTAAGTCCCAGGGCGTCATACAGGCACCATCGCTCTCATCGACAGGCACTAAGCAAGCGACGGACGGATGACAGGACAGTGGCCTAAATGCCCGGCCAAGAGATGGCCCCCAGCACCACTGCTGAACGGGCTTGTAAAACAAGCATCTGACCTGCAGAGAGTACAGGGTGTTGGAGGCAGAGGACGCTGGGAGTGGCAAACGGCAAAGCGGCCTAGGCAGGAGGGAGGGGAGGTCAGGGGGCGGTTCTGTCCCGGCAAGCCAGGTCCCAGTGGCTGCACGAGGAACAGACGCTGCTTCTCAACCCTTCGGCCCCAGCACACAGAATTTAAGCGGTCATGGCCCAGAGGGACTGAGCAGGCCTTGTTCTCTGCAGAGGGCTTTGTGCAGACAGGGATTTGCTTCCACGTGGCACGGGCCCAGCCCTGCAGCCAGCAAGGCTTCGGGGGACCGGACCCAGGAGGACTCCACAGCCGGCAGACCCACAGGGCGCCTGCCCGCCCCACCACCGGCGGCCGCCCCGAGGTCAGGCCTCTCTCCTGCCCCCACCCCGCGCATCCTAGGTCCACCCTCTCCCTCCCTCCAGGATCACGTCTTCTATCCACCCCGCTCCTGGCCTCCTCTGTGCACGGGTCTGCCCCTCCGCCTCGTCCCCCATCCGCACCTGGGGACTCAGAGAGCTCGCACCACCTCCTCCCCTCCAGGATCGTCAAGCCAGCTTGCCGGCAACCGTGACCTTCTTTTTCTTCTCTCTTTCTTTCCACAATCGCCCTTCTGGGAGAGCGAAGAAAAGCCAGGTCTGGTGGAAACACCCATCCTGCCGTTGCACACATAAAACCCATCAGCCCCGAAATCCTGACACTGGGGGGGACCGCCAGATTTGCTTTTTGTCCTCTCCCGTCCGAGCCCTCCCCCCGCCGCCCCCTCCCGCCAGCTCGGTCTCTCTCACGTCTATTTCCGTGGCTGATCGGTGGGCCTCTGTTTCCCAACCGAGGGCTTACGTATGTGTATTTCTCTACGTTACTGCTGCCACAGGGGCTTCTGAGCCACGCAAATGGCACCTTATGCAAATCGAGGGCACCTCCATCTGCTTCCGATGGTCCCCACTTCCCCTTAATAACCTGTTTTCGGGGAAGCGGTACATGCAGCAGAAGATACAACTTTATTTTTGTAAATAAATACAATATTACTGTGCCCCGGGGCAGCCACGATAGAGGGGTGTGCCCGTTACTGCCTCCCTGTGAGCTGGCCGCAGGCAGCCCCTCACTCCAACAGGCCAGGAGGGGCTCCAAGGAGGGCGGGGGGAGCGGTGGGGCCCCAGCCGAGCGGCACATGCGATCCTGCCACCCACCCGCCCTTGTCTGCTCGCTCAGCGTCTGCCTCGGGATGAACTGCGTCCCCACCTCCCCCACTAAAAGAAAAGATACGATGAAGTCCTAACCCTTGGCCCCTCTGAACGCAACCTGATTTGAAAATAGAGTCTTTGCAGACGTGATTTAGATGTAAGTTAAGAGGAGGTCATGGGGGAGCAGGGGTGGGCATTTAATCCAAAGTGACGGGTGTCCTTACAAGAAGAGAGGACACAGAGACACACAGGGAGGAGGCCGCGTGACAACAGGGCCTGAGGCTAGAGTGAGGTGGCCACAAGCCAAGGGGCCCCATGGACTGCTCGTAGCCACCAGAAGCCAGGAGGGGCGAGGACGGATTCCCCTCTAGAGATTTCAGCGGCGGGGGGTGGAGGCCGTCCCGCTGATACCCACGGCAGGCTCTGTTCCCTGCTGCAGACAGGATGGTGTCCCCAGGGCCTCTCCTTCCCACCTTTGACTTTACCGGCAGCGGTGTCCCTGGGATGGTGTCTTTTTTCGCTGCCCACTGTGCCCCCAGCCCCTGCCTCAGTGCCTCAGGGCAGGTGCTCAACAAATAACCTGGCAGGGCAGAGGCAGGAGTGCAAAGTCACTGCCCCCAGGCAGCACAGTGAGCAGGTGCGGGTGTGTGTGAAACGTCCCTCAGCATCAACCCCATCCTACTTCATCTGAGACCTCACGTGATGCCCAAGGACACTCAGGCCAGCAAAGCTCACTCTCACCCCAGTGAGGGGCGCCCAGGATTTCATGCCCTGATTTTTCAACTCCCTGTGAGTCTATAGTTATTTCCAAATAAAATGCTTAAGAGCAAAGCTCATTTTCTTCTCCCTTTGACAAGATGCTGCAAGGGTCTGGCCCTTGCTGTGGGCCTGGGCTGGAGACTCGGGAAGCAAAGTCCGACTTCCAGTAAGAGGGGAAGAGAAGCCAGAGAGTTGTCACTTAGAACCTGCCTTCCAACGCCCAGGGAAGCAGCTCTCCGGCTCGCAGGAGAGGCTCAGGAGTGCCCAGCGGAATTCACACACGGGGACGGAGCTGGAGGGGGGGGGGGGGGGCGAGCTGGCCACCAGTGAGGCGCCCGAGGCAGGAGGACGCCAATGCCAAAATGCACTGGGCGGTGGGCACCAAGGTGGCCCGAGAAAGGGAGGTGGGGGCTTAGTGCGTGGTCAGGGGGAGGCAACTGGCCGCAGACCCGGTAGAGGACCCAAGTCTGCGTAAGAGGAGGGACCCCGCAGAGGAGACAGTGAGCCAGACCTGCAGACAACCCCCCCCACCCCCACACCGGAGGTGATGCTCCTGCACATCTGGGGTGGTTCCTGGCGCAGGGAGCCACGGAGGAGTGAAGAAGAGGGAGAAATGGACAGACAGCCAGAACACAGCTCATCCCCAAAAGGGGGGGGGGGAGGCAGGCATCCCTGGAAACTCTGGAACAGGGCAGATGAGGCACTAAACCCAGCTCACCACCTGTTCCTGAAAACAAAGTGTTGCTGGAACTCAGCCACGTTCACTCCTCATGCATCCTCTGTGGCGGCTTTCCTGCCGGCGTCCAAGTTGAGGGGCCTTCCGGCCCTAAAATACTGACTAACCTGGCCCTCGACAGGGCAGGTTTGCAAACCCCTGCTCTAAACAGCCCAACTGTATGGGAGCTGGTGTGAACTTATACAAGGCCTGGATAGGGGGATTTTTTTTTATTATTAAAAAACATTTTTTTAATGTTTATTCATTTTTGAGAGACAGCGTGCGTGGGGGAAGGGACACAGAAAAAGAGGGAGACACAGAATGTGAAGCAGACTCCAGGCTCGGAGATGTCAGCACAGAGACGAACGCGGGGCTTGAACTCACGGACCGTGAGATCATGACCTGAGCCAAAGTCGGACGCTTAACCGACTGAGCTACCCAGGCGCCCCTGAATAGGGGGATTTTTTTTTTTAATGGGAGGCAAAGACACTGCGCGTACCCCATGGAGCAGGAGGCACAGGCCAGCAGTGTTCTTCTACCCGCCCCGGAGAAAAACCTCGACAAGCTGACACAGCGAGGGCACTTGGTGAACTCAGGAGGCCAAGCCAGGGTGAGCACCTGCACTGATGACCCAGTTCAGACCTGTGTTTCGGAGAAGGGAACACGCCATGGAGTGGGAGAATGTTCCCCGTGTGTTTCAGGACAGGAAGCCAAACTAAGAGAATTCCAGAATGAAGATAAAGATCCAAGTGGCCAAAACACCCTCAAGTCAAAATCAAGAAGTCAGGGAGAAACTATTACCTACAACCGACCGTCCAACCGGCTCATGAGGGTGACGCTCAACAGCCAGCCGGGGACCCCTACCCCAAGGGTGCTTGGCCCTGGGGGTCCGACGGTCCCACCCACGGAGCCTGCCTAGACCCCTTCACCGAATCCCACTTTGTTGTTCTGTCCACAACCTTCCGTCTGCAAAGGGGCAGGGGTCCCGGGCTCTGGCTGTCTTCCCTTGGGTCTTGTGCATCGAGAAGCCAGCAGCCCTTCCTGCCACGGAGGGCTGAGGCGTGCCACTGCTCTGAGCGTGTGTTTCAGGGAGGGGAGGTGACAGCTCAGAATGCTGGTTTCCTCACCCTGTCATCGCTCCGGCCCTAAGCCCTCTGGGAACGCAGCCCCCGGCGCTCACTCTCCCAACACCGTGGGCATGTCCGGCCCCTGCACCAGAGCACGAAGTGTGCACGGCCAGGAACCAAGCCCGCCTTCGCCGGCTTCGTGCCTCAGCCCGGCACACGGGGCCTGCTCACCTGGGCCCGAGTTGCCAATATTTTATTTGGAGGCTGTGGTGGAATCCTGCCAAGAGGCAAACCAGCCCTGCAAGCCAGAGCAGGAGAGGCCAGAGTGGAAGGCGGATGGCGGAGTGTCCCAGGGGTGCCTTCGTTCACATCGTCATCCTGTGCCGGCCTGTGTGGGCCCCGGGGCTTCAGAGGCGAGGGAGGCCCTCTCCCGGCCTGGGGGGTATGAAGCCCAGACAGGGAATCACGGAAAAGTGCGACCCGGTGAGGCGTGTGCAGAGTGCCGGGGGGACCCGGAGGCTGTGGCCTCGCTCGGCTTGGGGAGCACCTCCTCCGAGGCCGGCTGCACTTCCAAAGAGGGCCCATTTTCGGCAGACCGCAGTGGTGTGAGTTGGGGGCTGGGGGCGGTGGCAGAGGCAGGACTTAGCAGGCTCTTGCCCTGCCCCAGCACCCCCCCGCCGAGGCAAGGAGCACCCGCATGCTCCTTCTTGGCAGGTGCCGCAGAGAGAAGCACCATGGTCCTTTCCAAGCCCCCAGACCCTGTTTCTCAGTCCCTACCAGACCACGCCTGTGGCCGGGTGGGGAAGGGGCTCCTGCTGCAAACTCTCCACCCTGACGAGGGGCCCCGTGGGGGTGAGGGGGCTGCGGCGTGTGCACCAGAGGGAGGCACAGGCGAGCAGGTGGGGCCGGGAGGTTGGCGGCTGCCACGCTCCGCACCAGCTCTGGCATTCTGCTCGTGGCAGACAGCTTTACTTTTGAGCAAGCGGTGAAGGACGAGAGCGCCCTGTAAATTTAGAGCGCGTGATGGCTGGTTGCTCTGCTGTTTGGCTTAGCACGCCGGGTGGGGGAGGGGGCAGGAAGACCCGCTGCCCGCCCCCCCCCCCCCCCCCCCCCCCAGCCATCACCGCCCAGCCCACGCAGGAGGAGCTCCAGGAAGGGACCGGCTTTCCCAGCAGTAAAAAGGTAACAACAGCCCCTGAGGCCAGTCCCGCCTGCAGCCCCGAGGACCACCCCCTACACCAGCATCCCCGCCCCAGGGGACCTCAGCCCCCACCCCTGTGCCCCCTCCCTTCCCTCTCTCGCATGTGGCTAAAAATAAAGCCCCTTTTAGCAGCAGATACACCCAGTTTCCTCAGAACATAAGCTTCCCGGGAACCTAGAAAAGGGAATAACTCTACCTCTCACGGAGCCCAGATGGATTCCTGAAAATTTGTGTCAAACCAATTTTTGTAAATCCTATCATGTTCTCAGTGATTCACCTTCATCTCAGACATGCTTCCCTCCTGGCCAGCGGCTGGCCTTCGCGGCTCCCCTCCACCGGGGGACGGGCTTGAGCAAACACCAATTCGAGCGGGTCCTCATGTGATCTGAACGCTCACGCCTGCGTTTTGCTGTCAGGGCCTGGGTTTCCAGGAAGCAGGGCAGACCTGATGTGAAGGGTTCGGTGCCCTGTTCAGCGAGCGCTTCCTTAGACCCTGCCCGATTTCCTTCAGAAAGGTGTCACCAGAAGTCCCCCCACCCCCAGCCTCCCATCCACTTCTCCAAGTCCACCACCACGGGGTCCTCTGCCTGTCTAGCGGATCTGAGAGCAGGAGTGGGGGAGGGTGGGAGAGGGCCGGCTCAGTTTCCCTGCTGTGACCTCCCGAAGGCAGGGTGGGGGTGGCCTGTGGCAGAGCCAGGCTGGAACGTGCACAGCCCTTGGCCAGCACAGAGCAGGGGGGGAGGCAGGAGCCAACATAAGCAGACGTCTATGTAGGAAGACGCCTCTCGGGAGGACAGACGCAGGAGCAAGGGTCAGGCGGTGAGGCGGGGAGTGCTGGCGCTGAGGACACGGAGAGAGGTGGACAGGTCCGAGGTCCAGAGCCAGTGGACCGGAGTCAGAAGAGGAAAAGGTGGCCTAGGCCAGTGAAGGAGGCCCACACTTTCAGGAGAATACGGAGCCTCCTTCCTGTTCTTGCGGCTGCTCTAAGGACAGACCAGCCAGGAATAATCCTGGGGTCCTGGCCTCCGTCCCCAGTCTGGATGCTGCTGGAAAGAGGACATAGGACACACAGTCGTGGGGTGACTTCTGTCAATCACCTGGATGGGAGCCTGGATCCCGGAACCTGTTCCTGCTCCTGGCTTGATCAGGTGACTATGAAAACGTGTGTGTGTGTGTGTGTGTGTGTGTGTGTGTGTGTGTGTGTCTGTCTGTCTCGGGGAGAGGATGAATCCTACTGAAACAGCTCTGAGCAGGAGTTGAACGTCAACTGACACGCACGCAGAAGCTCTACCTGTGGGTCCCCTTGGTGTACATGTGGGGGGTCCCCAGCCGGATGACATGTCCCTTAAAGAAACAGGAGGGGTATTTGCTCAGCACTGCCGTGTCTCCCGCTCCACACAAGACACCCGACCCTCCTTATTTCATCTCCCAGCATCCCCCACGTTTTCCAGGTGAGGGAGGCTGAGGCTCAGAGGGGTGTCTAGGAACTAATCTGTGGCAGAGCTGAGGTCCCACCCACCATGCTATTTCTATTCTACTGTGTAGCCCCTGTTCTTTGTTTCCCTTGTAGGACAACCTCAGGATGGGAAAGGCCGAGGTCTCCATCCTTCCCACCCACCGGTGGGCACAGGGGACCAAGCCCTCCTCCCACATACCAGGAACGGGTTCCAAGCTCCCCACAACGTCAGGAGGGCGGGCACGCCCACGGGATAGCTCAGGCCACGCCCCGGACACACCCCAGACACAACTGGACCGCCTAGCCACGCCCTGGACACGCCCAGACACGCCCCCAACACGCCCACCGGCTGGCATGGGCAGAGGAGAGGACTAGCGGCCCTGGGAGGGTGGTGATAAGCCCGCCTGCCAGGGAGGGGTCACGGGGGTGGGGGGGGGCATTTCCACACAAGAGAAAATCAGCCTCAGCTCTGCCCAGCCCAGGATCGCAGGGAAAGGGACACTCCCGGTGTACGTTCCAAGGGACCCCAGGGTGAACACGCGACGGGAACAGCACAGGAGGGCCCGCCCCCTCCCCCCGGGGCCCCCTCTGGTCAGGGAGTCTGAGCAGCCCTTGGCAAGATCCCTGGTTATAATTCTGTCCTTATTATAAAAGTAATACATATTTACTGCAGAAAATTTAGAAACTACACATATGCAAAAAGAAGGAAATTTAAAATAACCCATAATCCCACTAACCCGAAATAACTCCTGTTAACATTTTCAGCAGATATACCCTCCCAGACTTTCCTCTGCACAGAATATATATTTTTGGTACCAAGTGGGCTCATACTGTACAATCCATTTTGTAACTTTTTCCCATTTAACTATGTCTCCTACCAATTCACTAGGTATCCTTCCACAACATCATTTTTTTAATAGCTGAATTAGGCAAAGAATAGTAAATGATGGCTGAGGGCAGGAGAGGCAAATTTTAAAACACAGGATATTCCGACGAAGCACTAAATAAGGAAAACGTCCTTTGTAAACAAATCAGCTATACGATTACAGAAAGATAGCATTAAAAAAAAAAAAAAAAACCACCTTTTTTCCCTCTTTAATCCAAACTCGGCAACATCAAAGAACCAAGAGTGTCTTATGATTTGAGGACACGACACTCAGAGAGAGAGCTCTCCTCAGCTGGTGATGTCTTCAGAAGGAAACAGCGTCCAAGTTCTGAAGGACTGATTTCCTTTTCACTGCAGGGTTATGGACGGGGCATCTGTGTCCCCTGCCCCCAAATTCACACAGTGAGGCCCGAACCCTCAGCATGAGGGGTACCTGGAGATGGAACTTTGGGAGGTGATCAGGGTAGATGAGGTTGTGAGGGTGGGGCCCCTGGGGTGGGATTAGTGCCCCTGCAAGATGAGACACCAGGGCTCTCGAGCTCTCCGCCACGTGAGGCCACAGCCAGCAGACATCCGTGCACAAGCCAGAAAGGAGCCCCCCTCCCTGATCTCAGGCTTCCTGCCTTGGACGGGGAACAAGTATCTTCCCGTCGCTGAAGCTGCCCAGGCTGTGGTGTTGTGTCCCGGAGGCCTGGCAGGTGAAGGCCGCAGGTGGGAGGTCTGAGATAGTTTCGACACTAAAACCATAGTCGTCTGGACTTTGTCATGCCGTCCCCGGGGGAGAGGCCCGGGGGGGCCGCAGGCAGAGGTGGTAAGAGTGGGGAACCGAACCCACGGACGGCCCCGCGGGATTCACGTCTGCTCTGCCGGCAGGGAGACGCGTCCCTCAGATTCCACGGGGCCTGCTGGGAGGCACAGGCTTTCTGCTGGTCTCACGGTGACAGTGGAGGTGACGTACAAAGTCCTCGAGATGCCCCGGAGCGCCCCACCAGGACACTCATGGGACGAGGCGCGGGCAGAGCGGCCTGGGCTCCGCGCTCACACGCTTGACCGTGTTAGCAGACTTCTCCCGCAGGGAAAAATGAACCCAGAGCACGAAGAGGCCTTAGGGGCCAGAGTTGGAGCCAACTCCAAGAAGACCCAAAGGAAGCAGCTGTGGGGTTGGAGAGAACCCCGGAGAAATCCTGGGGCCCAAAACAAGGGGTTCCTCCCAGGGGGCAGGGGGCAGGGCCCTGAGAGGAGCTCCACAGGACTCAGGCCCTCGCCGGAGCGACAGATTCTGTTTCCCTAGAGCCTGCACCTACAGGCCCTGCTTCTGCCTTTGGACACAAAAGGACAAATCTACTCCCTTCTCCACAGGACACACCTTCAAATACACAGAGCACAGATTCATACACAGCAGGCCCCCCACCCCCGGCCCACCGTGCCGCCCTCCAAGGCTCCCGTGTCTTCCAAAGCCCACCTGTCTCATGGATGTGAGTCCCTTCACAACCCTGCTTGTGGGCTAGCCACTATCTCTCCTAAATCGAGACACAGAACCAACCGCTGGTGCCCCAGAAAAACCTAGTAGAAGTGGGGGCTCAAGACTTGCCCGTGACCCCCAAGGACAGGCTTCTCCCAGAGGCTGACAGCTCCCTGATGGCAGGGACCAGTCTGTGTGCGTGCCTGGTGCACGGTAGGAACTTGGCAAAGTCTTGCTGAATGAATGAATGAATGAATGCACAAACGAATGGAAAGGAATGAATGGCTGAGTGGAACAGGGGGACCAGGGCCTGCCCTTCTCTCCCCGCTCTCCCTGGGAGCCCCTGTCACTCCCTGTTACAGGGTGAATTTGGCCCCAGTTGCAAGGGAGGACCAGGGTCACAGCCAGATACCCTCAGTGGTATGTACAGCGTATCCCCCTGCCTTCCTTCCTCCCAGGGCCCGGTGCCCTCCTCCAGGGTGAAGCTTGCCATAGGTGCAGAGAAAGCAAGCTAATAAAGGTGGGCAGGTTTTGAAGGCCATCCAGGACAGCCCCGTCTTCGGGGCAGCACCAGGGCAGACAAGTGCTGACGGAGGCTCTCCAGTCACGTGTGGTTCCTTGAGACCCAAGAACGTCAAGACGAGAAGGCCGGCAGGCTCTCGGTGCCCTTGTGGGGTCTGGAGGTCCACAGTGCCGTGAGACCCAGAAAACCACCATGGTGAGCAGCTCAGGTCTGAGCCACTGAGACCAGGTGATGGATGGTTCGACCACAGGTGGTCCGGAAACAAGCCCAAGACTGTACGTGATAGAGCACGAGGGTGCCCCCCGTATAAAAAGCACCCAGAAGTGACTAAGAAAAAGCCTCCCTGGCAATACAAAGTGTATGAACAGACAGCTCGCAGAGGGCTAAATGCGATAAACACAGAGGAAAGACACTCAAACTCTTGTCAAGTTGGAGAAATATACATTAAAATGATATCTTTACCTCCAAGTGACAAAGACTTTAAGAAATAATAATAACTCATATTGGTATGGGTGTAGCTTGAAGGACACCCACATAGTATGGAGACATCTGTAGATCCCATCAACTCTGTAAGGCAATCCTGCTGTGGTTCCTAAAATTCAAGATATACACACCTTTCGTCCCATTACTTCTACCTGGGACTTTCTCCAAAAAGGCAGAAAGTGCCAGGAACGATGCATGTGTGTGTGTGTGCGCGCTCGCGCGCGCGCGCGCGCACACACACACACACACACACACACGAGGGACAGTGTGAGCAGAGGGGGAGGGTCTGCAGACGCACTTTCACCTGTTAGCAGAGGTCAGAGGTCATGGAGAGGAGCTAAGCAGACTGTTCCTTCCACTTCAGAGGCTTCGGTCTTAGAAGAGCTGATACAATGAATAATCATAACGGCTTTTAAAACTCATGTGGCTGAATTTTTTAAATGACTAAGAAAATGATTTTGAAATAAAGCCTTTCTACCCCCCGTGCTGTCACAGGTAGGCCTGCCAGGTTTAGCGAATGGAAGCCCAGGACGCCCAGTTAAGTTGGATTTCAGAAGAGTTTTGTTTTAATAGAAATATGTCCCGTAGGCACCTGGGTGGCTCAGTCGGTTAAGCGTCCTGGTTCAGCTCAGGTCACAATCTCACACTCTGTGAGTTCGAGCCCCACGTCGGGCTCTGTGCCGACAGCTCAGAGCTTGGAGCCTGCTTCGGATTCTGGGTCTCCCTCTCCCTCTGCCCCTCCCCTGCTCATGCTCTGTCTCTCTCTGTCTCAAAAATAAATAAAAACATTAAAAAAAGAAATATGTCCCGTAAAGTATTTGGCACAAACTTCTACAAAAAGTTCTTTGCTGTTCATCTGAAACTCAAAGTTAACTGGGCGTCCCAGGTGTATCTGGCAACCCTAATTACAGGGGACGGAGAAAGAAGGAATGAATCCCCCCCCCCCCCCCCCCCCTCCCCGCAAGCCAGATTTAAACCCGTTTCCTCTAGCTGCCGGGGAAACCTGCCGTATCCGTGATGATGTCTTCCTCCCGGGGACCACGCGCGCACACACGCACACGGGTTCTGATCATCACTCGCCACCCTCCAGGAGAACACTCTTTGACTTGGGTCTCCTTTTGACCTGCACGTAGTGGCCGGTATGGTTCCCATCTGAGAGTCAGGATGGAAACCAAACGCACCCTGCCGGGGAGACGTGAGCGCCTACAGCAGGATCCCGCCTCTCGGATTCTACGTCTGAGCCCGGTGGTACCAGGCGGAGGGAAGGCAGTCCGCAAACTCGGGGAGATCAATTAGCAGGGCTCCAGGCGCACCGGGCAGGGAGGACGGCACCCCTCTTCAAGGCGTGCAGCATCCAGCTCCTGGCCCGTTTGCTATTCAGGGTCACGCCCCACTTCGTAGCCAAGGTCAGCATCTCGTGACCTCCTGCAGCTGCCAGGAGCTCCTTCCGTGTCCCTCCTTCCCAGCACGGAGCACACGGTGCACCAAACCTCATACAGAGCGGCTCAAGCCGCTGCTTCCAAAGGCAGCCTATATTTGGATCTCATCTCCCATTATTCCTTCGCCGTCACAATGAGGTGACCGGGGCCAAGGACAGGAGGCTGGAGCCCAGGAGCCCTCGGCCAGGTTGTGGGGTTGCTCAGACAGCTTAAGCTTCAGTGCCCTCGGCTGCACAAGCAGTGGTCAGGTGGGTGCTCTTGAAGGGATTCCTAACCCTTTCTGGGTTTGGGGTCGGTTGTGTCCCCCGCCCTCTGATACAGCGTGGACCACTCGGATCCCACTTTCGAGCGCCCAGCCTTGCCCGCAGCTGGAGAATGTGACCACTGGCCACGGAAAGCTCCCGGGCCCCCTGCTCGAGGCCCCGCAGCTCTGTAGGCCCGGGTACCCTCATGCTGGAAAGGTTGTTTAACCCAGCACGCCCGTGGAGCCTCGGAAGCCACAGACGAAACATTAGCATTACAACCCACACTGATCTTTGTCAATTACGCTGCCGTGTTTGAGCTCTAACCAGCTTTAAATTGAATCAGGACGAAATCATCAGAATAAAACGAGCCCAAGCCCCAGCCTTTCAATTCCAGCACTGGAGAAAAAAAAAAAAAAAAAAAAAAGAAAAGAAAAAAAAAGTTATACATTTCATAATGGCCTTCTACCCCATAATGAACAGGAAAAATAAATTAGATTCCAAGCTAAGGGTATATTTATGCAATTTCATTATGTGCCCATGAGCAAGCCTGGTTTTCACCAAGATAAAAATGAGCTCTCAGAAACGCTCCCACTAAATAAATGGAGTGATTTAACAGCTTAACGGGGAGCGTGGGGGAACTGAAGGACAGTGTCAAAAATGGCAAAATAAAAAATAAGAGGGCCTCATGACGCACCAGCAAGGGCCGTGCGCAAAACGCCGGCGGCTCTGGGGCCTCGGCCCTCAGCAGGCGCGGCGGGTCTGCCCGGCCTCCGTGCTCCAGCTCCTCCAGAGACCGGGGACAGGGGATCGGATGCGGGTTCTCCCACTCGACCCGGGCGCCCCGGGCTGCGCAAAGCCACAGAGGCTCTGCACACCCGGCAGCAGGAAACCCGGCCCCCGGAGCCCCAGGCCCCGCCGTGGTGGCAGCTTTGCGGCAGAAACTCTGGCTCGCCCCTCGTCCCCACGCTGACCCGTCCTCCTCCTCCTCCTCTCCAAAAGTCCCTCTGGATTCTCTCTTCCGCCTCCTGTCGGGGCTTCCTGATGCTCGAACGCGGTGCCTCCAGGCCTGCCACACACCCTAGCGTTTCTTTTTCCAGAAACAAAAACATTCCCCGCTGCCTTCAAACTCTCCGTGCGTGTACTTTTTTTTTTTTTTTCTTAGTGTATGACACCCTAGACCTCTCTGCGAGAGGCTTTTTAGAAACTCCCTTGTGAAGCTTGGCAAAATAGTGGGTTTACTTATTTTTTTAATGGATATTTACAAAGCTCGAGAGTGTTTCCCCGAAAACTCCAATGGTGTCGAGCTGGGACCAACCTGGAGACAGACAGCTTGGGACCTCTCACAAAATCAGCTGCTCTGACTTCCTGAGTTGCCCTTTCCAGACTCGAGAGGGGCTCCCTGGTGTTGTGAACACAGAAAAGGAGGAAGGTCGCCAGCTTCCCGAGCGTCAGCCTGGGTTACATCGGGAGGAACCTCTGTCCTCGCAGAGAAGGAAGTCAAGGTTAGGGGTGACTGCAGTTCTGGCCAGCCTGGCCCAACAGAAATATCATGCCAAAAAAAAAGAAAAAGAAAAAGAAATATCATGCCAGACACATGGGCTGCATTGAAGCTTTTTTTTTTTTTTGAAGTTTATTTATTTATTTTAGGGGGAGCAGGGAGGGGCAGAGACAAGAAGAAAGAGAGAATCCCAAGTAGTCTCCACACTGTCAGTGCAGAGCCCAACATGGGGCTCGATCCCACGAACCGTGAGATCGCGACCTGAGCCAGAATCAGGAGTTAGACACTCAACCGACTGAGCCACCCAGGCACCTGGCCAGTTTAAAGTTCCTGGTAGCCACAGGATAAAATATTTTTAATTAAGAAAAAAAGAAAAGAAAAGAAAAAGAAAAACAGGTGAAATTAATTTTAATAATATATTTTATGTGACCCACTGTATCTAAAATATTACTTTGTCGGGGCGCCTGGGTGGCTCAGTCGGTTAAGCGGCCGACTTCGGCTCAGGTCATGATCTCGCACTCCGTGAGTTCAAGCCCCGCGTCGGGCTCTGTGCTGACAGCTCAGAGCCTGGAGCCTGTTTCGGATTCTGTGTCTCCCTCTCTCTGACCCTCCCCTGTTCATGCTCTGTCTCTCCCTGTCTCAAAAATAAATAAAACGTTAAAAAAAAAATTTAAAATATTACTTTGTCAATATGTAATCCACATAAGAAATTATTCAGGGGATATTTTACATGCTTTGTCTGTGTGCTCAGTCTTGGAGACCCCACGTACACTTAAACTCACAGGCCGTCTCCACTCAGACCCCACACGTTTTGGGTGCTAAGGACTCGTGTATGGCTGGCGGCCACCCTCCTGGACGAGGCAGGAACAGAATCCCCTCGTGTCACGACTGTGCCATTCACAACCACCCGAAGCCTCGAAGACAATCACGTGGCCGCATGGAGCCTGGCACTCAGCAGCTGGCCAGCGGAGGGAGAAGCCCACCGCTCAGAAATGCATCTCTGCAACCTTCACAACCACTGACTCTCCAAAATCACCGTGAGCCCATGACGAAGACTCACCGTCCCCAGACTTCGCGAGCGCCCTGTGTGTCGGGAACAAGTCGCCTTACACCCCCCAGGTGATGCGCCGTGCGCCCTCTCCACGGCTCTGTGAGGCTCGGCTGGGGCCGCCCAAAACCACACGTCGAGCCAACAAGGACTGGGACACCGCAAGATCGTTTATCGGCCCCTGGGGCGGGTAGAGCTCCCCTTCTGACCCAGAGAACCTGCTTGGAACCCGACGGGAGCCAGATTCTCTACCTCTCACTCTGGCCACTCACGACAGAGCAAAATCAGGACCCCTCTCGCCACCTTCACCTCGCCGCCTCCACCGGGGCCTCCAAGGGGAGGAAGTAAACAGGCAGAAAAACGCACACAGAGGAAGGTAAAACCAGCTGGGGATTAAGCATGCCGAGCACGTGCCGGCCCCGTGGTCTTACCAGGTACAAAGCCCATTAGCTCATTAGTGCAGACAGGGCTGGGATCCCACGGCACCGCATGATGCTTGCCCGGTGAAAATTCTGAGCGACTGGTCAACCAGGAGAGACCACCCCCCCCCACCCCCCACCCCCCGCCCGGCCAGAGTCTGCAGGAGGGGGCAAGAAAGGGACGCGGGGTGATCCAGCAAAGACAGGGGCGCCCAAGCAGCCTGAGAAAGTGGTCGTGGGGGGTAGCTGGAGGACCAGGAAGGGGGAGCTCGCCGAGGGCATCGTGGGACAGAGGGGCTCAAACAGCATCCTGACCCCGGCCTGCATTTACAGGCTCCTTCCCGCATGCTAAGGTGGAGGTCAGGTCCACACGTGCCCTGGCCGCATCCTCCCTGTGGCTCTATAAGCAGATGACAAAGCTGTCCCCTGGCTGGCCGGTCGCCGTTACAGTGACCCGCTCAGGGTTTCGTCCTACCTCGTGGGTCAGACCTTTCTCGTACCAGGGGAAGGTACCCGAGGCTGCCCTTGGAGAGTGGTGAGGCTCGGGGCCGGCCTCGCCCTCCACCATGTGCGCTCTGTTGTCACGTGGTGATGGCGGCTGGGGCGGGAAGCGGGGAGGGAAGGAGCCGTGCAGGACATATGGGCAATTGGGAGGTCTGTCTCCTCCGTTGCCGGGCAGTCGTCTGGAGAACGGGCAGCGGAGGAGCAGGGATACAGAGAGGCATGGAGGGAAAGGGGGAGTCCTCCCGAAGGCTTCCAGAAGCTTGCTCCTCCTGCAGAGTCCTCCACCCTCTATGCCTCCCACCTGCCCCATGACCCTGATGTGCTGACACCCACCTGCACGCCAGACCCGCCGCCGCCACTCGGCCCCCCGGCTCCCGGCAGACGGCACCCGGCCGCCTTCCTCGAGAGCCCGGAGGAGGACGCCAGCCTGCATCCTCGGGCTCCGTCTGCGCCCCCAGCCACCCCCTCGATGCCCTTACATAACTCGAGTCCTCCCTCACCCCAAGCAGCTGCCGCCTCAGACTCCCCCCACCTTCTAGACGTGGGGGTGTAACATCTGCTCCTAGCGTTCCTCTCCAAGAGAACGCTTCCCCCACAGCCGCACCCCAAACTCAAACACTGTCACCCTCCCCCAGAGCGGCAAAGGGTAAAAAATAACATAAAATAAAAACATGCTACCACTACCACCCACCGCATCATTAAGGGCCAAAAAAAAGAAAGAAAGGAAAAAAAAGGCTCCTACAAGTAAAAGTCTTTCTTTCTTGTTCTAGAAAAACAGTAACAAATCCTGAGGGGGCAGAAACGCAGGAAAGGAGCAGACGAGGGATGTCCCGGCTTTTCGCCTCCATCGCTGAGATCCCCTTTGCTATTTCTCATTTTGGAAGAAACAGGGACGACCACCGTCGCCCGGTGGCAGGTCCTGGCCACGGTGCTCCCACCTCGAGCCTGTGATGACAGGTGTTGGAATTCAGAGCCAGGAAGCAGCTGGAGGGGGGGCAGCTTGGGACCCCCTGCCTTGTCCTCACTCCCTTCCCTCCAAAGGGGCACAGCTACCAGAAAAGACGGAGGGACGATGTTTGGTTTGGGGTCTTCGGACCAGCCAAGATCTGCCTCACAGGAGCCTCTCCCGACGGGGTGGGGGGAGCACAGCAGGGCCCCCCAGCTGCCTGAGACTCTGCACTTCCCCCCCCCCCGACAGATTTTTCTCTACTCCAGACAGCTCAGCACCGCTCAACCCGAGGCTCCCCGTGCCCTTCCAGCCAGCCCATCGCCGAAGCCTGCCTTCCCTTCCAGGCACGTCCACAAAAACAAGAGGGAAATCTCTAATTCCTTCCCCAAGAGAAGCTGTCTATTCCTATTATCCAATTCAGCCTCACTTCTCGGACTGTGGCTCCTTTTCCCGTGTTCCAGCTCCCTGTGCCCTCACCACCCAGGTCCCCGCTCCCACACCCAGCTGCCGCCTAGAGTCTGGTTCAGTCTCTGGGGGCACACTCACGCACACGCACACACGCACACTCGGCTCACTGCGTTGTCTTCTGAGGCTCTTAGTGGGGCTCGAAAGGGTCCCCTTTGAGTGTCCCCACGTAACTGGAGAGACAGCGTATGTGTGCGTACATGCAGAACTATTACTGTGCTACGACTCAGATAAATCCACGTTTTGCACACGGGCATAATGACAAAGGCAGAGCAAATCATTTTTGAGTGGTTACAGGTGGATTCGGGGAGGTCCCGGCTGCGGTCCGGATCTCGGCAGGTTTCTGTCTCCCCGGACCTACGTTCTCACCTGTTGCCACCGCGCTGTGAGTCATACCACATGAACCCATCGTGGACAATTCTGAGGACAGCACGGGAGAGCAGGGAACCCAGGCTGCCCTCCTGCCAAAACAGAGGGACCCGGTTCATCAGCCCCAGAAAGAAAGGGCGTGTTTGAGGAGGACCTACTGAGTGTTTCACAGAGCACCCCCCTCTTGGCCACATGACGGCCGTCCCTACTCATGCAAGTGGGCAAACGGGCTGTCTCAGACGAAATGCCGTCACTGAGGCCCCACAAGTGCCCAAACGTGGGCCTGTGCACGCTGAGTTCTGTCCGCTCCAAGCCCCCCAAGACTTTCTAAAGACAGATGACTGATGGCCTGTCCACAACCCCGCCACACCCTCCCAGGCGCACCAAGAGCATGGCAAGCATCCCTCCCACCCGCTGGCACCCGGCCGCCCCGTCCTTGTAGCCAGGGCCCTCTACGGGGTGGGCATCCTGCTCGGGGCTGAGAGGGGATGGTGCATGCTGGGCACTGCCCTCCCCATGTAGGGACGGGCAGAGAGCCCGCCGGGGGCACCAGCAGGCCGACAGCTTCTGTGCATGACGGAGAACCACACAGCACCACGACGGAACAGGGAAAGGGGCGCCCCAGCTGTCCAGGGGCTCAGAGCTAAACGTATCCCTCCAACTCCCCGTTCTATTAAAACTCTGCTGCTTCAGGGAGGGAATAAAGGTGAGGCCCCGGGACGGGACCTCCAGGAGCCCAGCCCGGGTCAGGTCATCTCCTCCTCTCTCCTCGGAACAGGGGCTCGGTCCACCTGCCCAAACACACAGGTGCCCCGAGCACGGGCGGGGAGTGTGCGGGCCTCGCTGTATGAGGTCATGCCCCGGGAGAAACGGGGGGACGAAGGTCTGTTTATCCCACTCAGCAGCTACCTGACCAGCGCCAACTGCACACGCCAAGCCGACAGAGGAAAGCAGAGGGGAGGGGGGCGGGAGACTCGGGAGGCCTCCCATAGCCCGCTCCCCAGAAGAGGCCCTGGTGCCGGGGCGTCCAGAGTGTCCCCACGTCCCCTGAAGCTCCCATGAAGCTGGAGGCCTCTCCCGCCCCTGGAGGAAAACCAGCTTCCCTCCTCCTGCAATTTGGGGGGGAACCGCCTGGAGCCACTCGGAACATTCCTTTGCGTGTCCTCAAATCCTCTAGAAACACCAAGTTCCCAGGCGGAGCCTCGCTCAGTGCTGGTGGCCGCTGCCTGGTGTTCCGCCAGCCCCAGGAGGGACTCTCAGCAGACGTTGCTTCAGAGGTGGTCACGGATGCAGCCAGGACCCCAGGACCTGAGGCCGCCCGCCTGCCAAGAGCACACTCTCGCCTGCCTCCCCCTACGCTCCCCACCTCTCCCACACTCCCCCAGAGAAGAAAGGCTTCTGTGACTCCCCACAGCTCAGAGGTCCAAGCAGGTATCCTGCCTGGGTGACGGCGGCTTCCTGCCCTCTCGCGAGGGTCTGCACAGCCTAGTGTCAGGGCTTTGTCACCACCCGCAAAGCCCTGGGGATGCCGGGTGTGCCCACCATGCTGGCACAGACCATCTGAGCTGCTGGGGAAGAGGCCTGCTCGGCTCTGCTGCTCAGGCCTCTGCGGCCCCAAGTCGCTCCTCTGTCAAGTAGGCGACGCCCGGTTTCTTCTTCCAGCACGAGACCCCAGGACTCCCCTGGGCCCCTCTAGGCTGGGGGACAGGCTGCTCCCATCCGCACCTCTCTTGTGTTTACTGATGGAGCCTCAGTGCCTACGTCAGGGCCCCGCACCAGTAGGTGCTCGACAAATATTTGCGAAATGAATATATGAGTGCTTCCTTGTGGCATTTCATTTTATCCTCGTAAAAACCCTGTGAGCTAGTAAGAGCCATCATTAGCCTACTGGGGACAATAATCATTGTTGCAGTAACAGATACGGATTGACCGCAGAGGCGCCCTTTGCATTACGTCCTTTCTTCCTCTCCTCCAGGCCATGAGGTGGCGCGATTATTAACACTGTTGTGCAGACGGAGACACCGGAGAAACCGAGGCTCAGGACAGGGACGGACAGCACTGCCCGGAGTCCCTTATGCCCAGAGGGGAACCGCCACCAACTGCGGCCAGGCCACCCTTCGCCTGCCCTCCGTGAGGGCTGAGGAGAGGAAGAAAGCAAAGCCTCGGGTGTTCACAGGTGCCTCTGGGTTCTAGAAGGTACAAGCGTGTTTTACGTGGGAAGTCCTGAGGGAGATCCCGGAAGGCCATGAGGACGGCCGGGCTCGGCCCCACAGGGGGGGGCCTCCAACACTCAGCTCCACAGTGGGCTGGCCGGTGCCCACTCCTCCGGAGCTGGGGGACCCCACGCAGCCCTCAGCCGTGAGCAGAAGGGGACAGGGGGGCAGGCAGAACTCAGGTTTCTGTGGAGACTGGGGAGTGATCTGTGTGACACCAGCATTAGACCAACCAGAAGAATGTAAGATCACAGTAACCCTTTGTGTCCGTGTTGAGCTGGGGCGGTGGGAGGCTTGGGGACACCCCAGGGACACGAGGGGGCCTTGGCAGGGAGGGCCGGAGGCTTTGCTTGTGCCGGGGGACAGGACTCCCCAAGAGAGGGATGAGACGAGAGAAAGGAGAGAGGAAGCCGACGTCCCCCCAGGAGGGGTCGGGGTGTCGGGAGGAGGTGAACGTTGCCTTCCCCGCACAGTCACACACCAGGGCTGGGGAGGCCGTGCAGCTGCGGGTGCAGACTCTGCTCGAGCAGAGCTAACTTTAAAATAAGAGGGGCTGAATCATCATAAAAAGTAAGAATTTTCCGGGCGCGGTGACATAACCGATGAAGCAGTTTGCCTAAAAAGCCCCAGTATTCTGAGAAGACCGACCACACCCACACACACACACACACACACACACACTGCAGAAAACCAACACTTCGGGGCACAACATGGCCCCGTGACCATCCATGCTGGGCACCCACCTAGAGCACTCACGTACCCCCACTTGAACCTTCTCCATTCAGACCTTCCTTCTCTATCTCCTGGGGTCTACGCCAGGAAAACTCTATGCCAGAAAAAAACGGGCCAGGCAGGTCTAAGCCGAAGAGGTCAGCTGGGCCCAAGAAAACAAGGGGTCAGGGGGCACCCCATGCCCAGGAGCGTCCCCAAGAAGGCTTGACTGGTAGGGTCTACCCTTGTAGGAGAGGCAGCTTCCTGGAGCCAGACCTCTTCCTGGGGAGTCAGCCTCTTAACAAGCTGGCCAGGGGGAGTGGTGGAGTGAGTGCATTTGGTGCAAGGAAAGCCAAGCTCATACAGGAAACTGGGTTCCCAGAGGTCACGGTAGAAAGTTCCCAATGCCAGCCCACATGCTTACGGCCAGGAAGCGTGGCACTTAACACGTCAGATACCCAGCTCGGGGCTGAGGACAGGTAGACCTTTCATGCCGTGATTTATTCAATAAATATTCATTAAAGTAGCACTTCATGCCACCATCATTGGCGGAATGACTGACTGGCTAAGTGGATGGACAGATGGACCAACAGGCAGACAGGTGGATATTGACATCAAAGGAAACAAAATGGAGCTCAGAATCCAAAGCACTGAGGACACGATCTTGTAACTCAAAATCTCTCAAAATCTAACACCCGGTATGCTCTAGATCTGTGCTCCCCAATGGAAATTTCTGTAATGGCAAGAATATTCCATACCTGTGCCATCCAATATGGTATCCGCTACCCACATATGGCTGTTGAGCACCTAAAGTGCGGCTAGTGTGATTGAGTAACTAAATATTTAATTTTATTCAAATGGTCACAGGCAGCTGGTGGCTACCATATTGGACAGCACAGTTCTAGAGTTTTCAACATACCACTGCACGTCCTCCAAGAGTGGCTGGGTATACGGGCCACACAAGGGCAGTTGGGGGGCCTGACTTTGTGAGAAGCCAAGACCAACAGGGGCAGGGCAGTTCCATTTTCCTCTAGCCCCTGATTTCATCGAACAAGAAGGAAACTGGCAAAGCCTGAGGCTTACAGGCAAATGCTTCTCAATTTTAATGTCCACACGAGGCACTCAAAAATCGTGTTAAAAGGCAGATCCCGAAATTCAGGTAGGTCTAGGGTAGGACTCAAACATTTGTACTTCTAACAAACCCTTAGGTGATGCTGATGATCCTGGTTGCAGGGACCACATTTCTACATAAATGTTTGTAAGTGTTTGTAAAAGTTTAGAAAGTTTTCCATCCTAAAAAAACAAGGGTTTGCAGGTACAGAACAGGAAGACCTGGGAAGGCTAAGATTCGATACAGGGAATTTGGCATATTAAAACAAACGTTCAAATCTTCAAGATTTGAAAATGTAAACAGATTAATTGATTGAGTTCTCACCATAAGCCCGTATGTGCTGGGGAACGCGCTGAGCTTACAAGTTACTTTGGGATGTGAGACATTAAACCATCAATGACTTAAGTAACACTGCGAACATCAGGTCTGAGCAAAGCCTTCCGTGATCCCCCCAACTTAACACTGCAATTCCACCATTCCCCACACACCTCCAGCTGTATATTTTGCTGTAAGAAGTGTTACTCTCTAAAATGTATCATCTTACTATTTGTTCCGTTGACTGCTTCGTTCCCACCTGGAATGCAAGCTCTATGCAGGCAGGGATTTCTATCTGGTTTGCTCACTGCTCTATCTCTAGGACCAGAACAGGACCCAGTGTGTGAAAAGCCTTCGAGAAATATTTGCTGAATGAATGACTTTAAATCTTC
This sequence comes from Panthera uncia, assembly GCF_023721935.1. Taxonomy (NCBI): domain Eukaryota; kingdom Metazoa; phylum Chordata; class Mammalia; order Carnivora; family Felidae; genus Panthera; species Panthera uncia. The sequence continues at coordinate 2,880,744 of NC_064814.1, read as the reverse complement.
GGATTTAAAGTGGACTTTAAAACTCCACTTGGGAGTTTATTCAGGTAGAACCTGTCCTTCAAGAGCATTGTATGTTATATATGCATTTTGAACATTTTTTTATTAAGTTTATTCCCAGGTGTTTTGGTTTATTTTTGTCATTCTCAATAGGGACCTTTTCTACCTCTGTATTTGTATTTAAGTTATTATTGGTTATCTGTATTTTCATTGATTCCTTTGGGTTTGCCAAATACACAATTATACCATCTGTAGAAGATTGATACTTTTATTCCCTACTTCTCAACGTTTACTCTTCTCCTGTCTTTCTCTTGTCTGATTGCATCGGTCGACGCTTCTCCTACAACGTGAAATTGACAGCAGTGGTGACAGTAGGCATCCTTGCTGTGTACTTGCTTTGCTGTTTCCACATCAAGAAAAAAGAATGGATTTTGGACACGATTACACTTAGTCATGTTAAGGAACTATCGGAAGTATCCGTCAATTCCTAGGAAGTGTTTCAAGCATGGATGTTGACTTCGGTCAAATGTCTTTTCGGTACCAAAAAAGACAGTCATACGATAATTCTCTTTACGTTGATGAAAATGATAAATTGTGTACTTCTTAATATGGAACCATTCTTGAATTCCTGGCATAAACTCCAAACGGATACAGGATATTATTATTTTCAAATGAGGCTTAGATTCTATTTCCTAATATTTTATTGAGGATTTTGCATCAGTATTCGTAAGTGAGACTGGTCTGCAGTTTTATTTTTGTACAATCTTTTTCAGATTGAAAAACGTTGTTATTCTCACTTTGTGAAAATTACATAGATGTTTCCTTTCTTTTTATTTGCTGTGTGGAACGGTTTAATTAGCACTGGAAGTACCTGCTCTTCGAAGGTGTGGGTTAGATTCTCCGGGGGAACCACCCGGACATCCTTCTCTGTGTGGGAGTAGCTTAAAAACTGTCTGCCATGGAACTTGGTCATGTTTGGTAAATTACATCTCTCCTGCTTCTTATTTTGTGTTTCTTGTGCTTTCTTCCGTTCTAACCTAGTTAGCAATTCAGCTATTCACTTTAAAAAAAAAAGAAAAAACAGCTTTCTATTTATTAGCCCCATTTGCTCTTCTGTGACTAGTTTGTTACCCATTAACTTCATTAATGCCCTTCCTTCTTCTCTCCTTCAGCTTATTATTCTTTTGTCCTCTTCCTAACTGTTTGAGTCTTATACTTAATTCATTTATTTTTAACTTTCTCTCTTTTACTGACTGTGTACTTAAGGCTATGAATTTCCTCTGTGCACACTTGCCCTCACATCCAACCAGGGCCCTTTATTTGTGGGTGCTTTGCACACCCCCTTGTGAGCCCGACCCTCCGGTGTTGCATTTGTTGACAGTTTGTCCTCCCCAATGGAGTGGGTTCCTCAAGGTCAGGGAAGCTACCTTACTTAGCTCTGGATGTCTAGCACCCAACACAGGGGCTGACACATCAAAGGTCGTCAGCAGAAGCTTACAGAGAACGCGGAGCGACTGATCATTTTGTGATATACGACAGCTGTAATTATAAAACCCACATTGGAGTATTTATCGGTTCCAGGCACTGTGCTCGATGCCTGGGAAGCACCATTTTATCTACTCTTGTCCACCTCCGTGAGGTGGGTCTTGCTCTTCTCCACTCCCAGGGCAGGAAACCAGAGCTTAGAGAGGCAAAGGACTTCCCCGCTTCACATCACTGCAGGCCCACAGAACTCGGCTTCACGGGCCCAAAGCCGATGCCCCTGGGTGCTAATAACAAAGAGCGAAGGAGACAAGCCTGTGTGGAACAGAGAGAGCCCACATGGCACAGGGGCTAGAGCCCAGGCTGTGGTGTCAGACAGATGGGAGTCCGGATCCAGATCTGCCACTACTAGCCGGGGGACCCGCGGCTAATAACGAAACTCCTGTGCATCTCACTTGTCTCATCTCTAAAATGGAGAGAAAATACCCACACCCCCCACAGGACTGCTGTAAAAATTACATGGGATCACGGATAGAAACTGAGCACAACGTCCGGCCTTCAGTAAGGGGATGGTGGTGGTGAGGATGCTGTGGTGGCCACGGCCGCAATAATGACATCATCCACAACCGCGACGATCACAATATCCCCGACACCCGACACCCTCACAGAGTGAAAAAACAGGCTCAATTGGGAAAACAAATAAAGAAAGGCCCACGGAGCCGAAGAAATAGAAGAACCACAACATTTCAGAGCAAGAAAGGATCCTCAAGCTCGTCCACAGTCACAGGACTTTACCAGTGGGGAAGGCGGGCACCAGAGCGGGAGGACGGTGTGCAAGACGCCTCACACCTGCTGTCAGCCCCGCAGGGACTAGAGGGGCCCTTCTCCTCCACATTCATTCCCGCTCCTCCCTGCTGTCCCCTCACCCATGCCGTGTGGGGCCCAACGTGGAACCCGAAGCAATGAACACAGGAGGGACACGTCTACACAAGGCACAGAAAGTAGGGACTGCACTCGGGGCAGGGGGAGGGGGGAGCCGCCCCACTGGGCCTCGCAGAGCACTGAGCACGGGGCCCCGGAGGGGAGGCAAGACCACGCTGGACGCGTCGGGTCGGCGGAAGGGAGCACGGCAAGGGCGGCCCAGGGGGGAGGCCCGCAGGGGACCCGGGGGCAGCCCGAGCAGAGTTTAGCCAAAGTGAGTGATGGGAGCAGCAGTTGTAAACACGTCCCCGGGGCTGGGGAGAGGAAATTAAGTGTACAAATTAGGGATGAGATGAAATTAATGGCAGCTTAAAGGGCTCGTGCTAATTTCAGATCTCGGTGAGCATGAAAAAAATATGAGCAAGAAAGAAAGGGTGGGTGAAATATTTACTGACAAAAAGCAAAATAAGAAAACATCCGAAAAGCGTGCAGCACATAAATAAACGCCTTGAGGTGGCAATCCCGGCCGATTCATCTCCTTCCGCGGGCGCAGGCTGCCCAGCAGAGGGCTGCGAGCGAGGGCCCTGCATCCGCGGGGGGGGGGCTGCCGTTCAACCGGGGCTCCCGCGGTGCCAAGCCCGGTGTGCCCGCCTCGGTCCTCCTCGGAGAGCCCCACCAGGAGACAGAGACGGGGCAGACGGCACCGGCCCCTCGGTGAACCCGGGCCGCGCGGCCCCCCGCGCCCCAACTCCCCGCCTCTGTGTGGTGCGTTCGCCCCTACTCAGTGCAGGGGGCGGACACCAAGGCGGGCCGCCCCAGACGCACAGGGAAGACAAGTCTGACCACACCATGCCCCCTCCCTACGACGTTTCTTAGGAGACGACACCCTGGGGGTTGCAGGAGCCCCCACGGGTGAGGGGCCCGGGGGATGAGTCGTGGCCTCTGACCACCTGTGCACCGTCACCTGCACCACTGCTAAGTTAGCGACCGTTGGCGGAGCATTTTTGAAGAAATCTGGAGACACTTTCTTTGCAAATCTGGACTCGATGGACTCTGGATCAACACTGCCACGGGCCGAAGGGAGGTTTGAAAACCACCACCAGAGGCTGATGGGAAACACCAGCAAACCAGGCAGGAGGGGGCGTCTCCAGGGAGGCTGCCTAGGCCACCTCGAGGCCCCGATTTTGCTCAGTATCCGAGCTGATGATCTGGAAGACAAGTGAGGAAGATCCCCCCAGGAGAGCAGCAGGGGGCCGGCTGCGGTGTGGTGGGCTGGGACAGGGGAGGTGGCAGAAATGACCTGAAGAGAGAAGATAAGTGACTCCCAAGTAAACTGAGATTTGGCTTGGATAAAACTGCAAATGTCCCAGTCTGAGAAAAAAGAAAAACGAAAAAAACAACCCCAGCCTGAAGCAGATCTTTCCTAACTGAGAACCCAGGACGGAGGACAGCGGCCCTGTCAGGTGACCGTGGGAGTCCTGGCCAGACAGACTGGGGTGTTGGGGCGTGGGTGCCGTTCCGGGAGGCCTCGCTCACTCCGAGGGCCCTCAGTGCTCACAGCAGGACAGCAGGCCAGGGGTCCCGAGAGCCCTTGCAATACCCGGTGCTCTCCCGCCCGTGACAGGCTCAGGAAGGTCAGGGAGCTCTGCGGATCACCAGCCGGGGCAGTCAGGGGCACACTCTTCCTAGAGCCGCACTGTCAGGCCAAGGCCCACCAGAATCTCTTCGGCTGGGGTGGAGGCGAGGCCCACCCGGCAACAGGAAGCGTGGCCGGAAGGCCGACTCAGGCCGCGTGATCAGTGCAGAGGCCTCCCCGTTCAGCCCATTCATCGCTAGGGAAAGGAACGAACCTGTCAGCCCCGGATGCATTTGGAAATTTACTGGAGCAGCCATTTGGTGCTGCCTTGTGGGGCCTGGGTTAGTCAGCCAGTCAAGCACACGTTCCCACCACCCAGTGCGTGGGGGCCATGGAGCAGAGCACAGGGGCTACAGGGGGCTGGGCCAGGCCCACACAGGAAGGGCACTGGCAAAGGGTGGATGGAGAGGGGGAGCTGCCAGGGCAGGGCAGGTGTGCAGGCATCAGGAAGGGCAGGAGCAAGCAGCAGCTTCCCCAGGAGCGGGGCCGAGGCCAAGAGGCTGAATCAGGTTCAACACAGGCATGAACCCTAATGCAGCCAGCCCCCACCCAGCGGCCGTGCACTAGGCAGGTGGGGGCAGAGTGGCCGGGGGAAGCCTCTCACCATGAAACCCCCAGGAGGCCTGGCAGGGCTGGTCTCAGGCCTGGGAGGCAATAGTTTTCCCCAAGTCTCAAACGGGCTGTGGCACTCGAATGACTTCTACTCTCTAGCAAATGGCTCCTGTTCTTACTGGAAGTGACCTCCTTGGGGACAAGGAGTTTGTCTTGTTTTTTTCACTGTTATCTCTCTGTTGTCTAAAACACTACATATATAAGATGCTTATTATTTGTAGGATGGGTGAGGATAGATGGATGGATGGATGGATGGATGGACAGATGGATATGGATGGATGGTGGATGGGCGGACGGACGGATGGACAGATGGGCAGAGAGTGGATGGACGGATGGATGGATGGGTGGATGGTGGATGGAGAGAGGATGGATGGTGGATGGATGGATGGGCAGACGGATGGAGGGATGGATGGTTGGGTGGATGGATGGATGGTGAGTGGATAGAGGATGGATAGAGGGAGGATGGATGAATGTGTTATGAATTAATAGAGGATGGATAGATTGGATGGATGGCTGGATGGCTGGATGGCTGGATGGCTGGATGGCTGGATGGCTGGCTGGCTGGCTGGAGGGGCCCCTGCTACATCTTCAGCGATTCTTTAAACATCCATCCCAGGCCTGGTCCCCAACCATCACTCTTTGAGATCCCAGCCCCCAGAGACCCAGTGAAGAAAGAAGTAGGACTGACCAGTGGCTAGAGGGTCTCTGAGCCCGAGAAAAGCACAGGAGATTCTAAAGGAAGCCCAGGAGGCCAGAAACTCTCACTCAACTCCCTCAAGGGTTAAACAAAAGACTATACGCAGAGGTACTCTGTAAACTGCGCAGCAGTGAACACGTGTGGGGTGCTTGAGCTTTGTTCTCCTCCCCGCAAAGGATGAGGCACCCTCCTTCTCCCGGTGGGATGCTTTGAGAGGGCAGCCACTCGCTTTCTTCGGACTGTAGCCCCAGCCCCAGCCAGGACAGACACTTGAGAAATGGTCAGTGCCTCACTGTGTTCACAAGGGACAGCAGGCAGCTCACGAGAGGCTACTGACCGCCTGGCACCTGTTCCGTCTGGGGACATCAAGTGACCATAACACGTGGCTTTAGTACCAATCACCAAACCTGTGACTGCCAGCCAGTGCTGCCCATGGCAACGTCACCCCAGAGGGCCAGAGCACACCCCTTTCCTGAGCTCAACGACCCTGTCCGCTCACTGACCGTGGCGGGGTCCTTACTGAGCTCGGACCTGTGCCAAGGCCTTTACGCACCTGCTCATTTTCTCCACCCAGCTGCCCTCTGAGGTGGGAAAGATGACTGGTCCCGCTTCACAGACTGGGAAACTGAAGTTCACAGGGATTAAGGAGCCTGCCCAAGGCCACATATCTAACCAGAGGTGAAGCCAGCAGCCCACCAAACACAGCCAGGTGGCTCTGGGCTGTTCCCCAAAACAGCTCTATCTTCAAAGGAGGATGACTCCATAATTCAATGCACCAAAGAGGTATCTCAGATGCTTTGGTTTAAAGCCCCCTAGGGTGACTGCTTTGAAAAGGGCCCTGGGCCTCAAGTCCACTGCAATGCTCAGGGCAGAGGGCCCAGCCTCCGTCCAACTGAGGGAAGAGCCCTTCCCTTGGGTCCCAAAATCCTAACCCAGTCTCCCGTCCCCACCCACACCCAGCAGGAACAGTCAGGACCATCCAGCAAAGCGCTGTCCCCTGGTCTAGGGAGTGGGGGGGCGGGGGGTGTCCGTGCCTGATTCCATGAGTTCCGAGATGCACCCTAGATGCCCTCCTGCCGTCAAAGAGCCACAAAGGAGGTGGCAGTGGGCAGCACGGCCACCACGTGGGGCCAAGCTAATCACTCCATCCCCAAATGCAGCCACCAAAGGCCACGGAGGGGCAGATCAGTAAGTCTTTGTGATGTGTATTAGCAGATTCACTAGTGAAATTAATTCTTCCCCAAACAGCTGAGATCAAGTTAAACAAAGACGCATCGAATGGGTGGTTGACTTCTTTTTCCCGTTCCCATGTGCAAGGAATGGTGTGGGCCCGTGGCTGCTGGGAACCAAGACGGGAAGCCCTGAGCCGTCGCCCACAGCCTCGGTCTCCCCCGCAGCGCGGGAAGCGTGGCGTCTCCAGGCCAGGGCTCTGCGGCTCTCCCCAAAGCCTAGCTCCCGTCTTGCATATTTGAGCCTTTTCTTTCTTCTTCTTCTCCCCTTGAAAAATCAAGTCGGGTGTATGTTGAGATGAGCTGGATGCTGGAGATTAGATGGCATCTGTCTGGACATAAATAATTTACTGCTTGATGGTCAGGGAGAATTTAATTAGTTCTTGTTCCCCTGATAGAATCGGCCCACCATTGCTAAAACATTTCGCTCCGAATTAGTCTGAAAGGGGCCAACAAGGCAATGCTAATTTTATACACACGTCATCCCCCGCAGCTTCTGAAAATACACACCCAGCACAAGCACCGCCCAGCGTCGCTGCCGCCTGGGTGTCTGGGGGCGCCGGAGAAAGTCCAAGGAGGATGGGCCACAAGTCGGCTGGGGAGAGGGGGACTGGGGAAGGGGCCACAGCCCTACTGCCTTCCATCCAGAGCTCCTCTCCTCCCAGCCACTGGGTGATAGGATCGGGGACCCCTGTGATGAGATCAAGGGGGAAGGAGCCCGAGCGAGGGGCTCACCCCACCCCAGTGTTCCAGCAGCAAAGACCCAACAGAGCTGCACTTCCCCCCCCCCCCCCCCCCCCCCCCGTCTGCAGAGCCTGGCTCTGCTGGATGCCAGCCTCCCCACCTGCCTGGGGAAATCACAGCTCAGATTAGAACCTGAAGGTGAGGTCCTGTGCCAACCGGCGCACGCCCACTGCCTCCGCGGGGGCCCAGACGTGGTAGCGCAGGGCGGGGGCGGAGGGGAGCCAGAAGGCCCTCGCTTGTCCCGAAGTTCCCTTTGAAGAACGTCTGAAACGGAACGGAGCTCGGAAAATAAGCTGACGAGATCAATAGCCCACGAAAACCACCGCAACAAAAAGATGCTTTAAAATGTGGGAAACGTAGTCAATGGGTCTTTGGGAAAAAAATCGACATCTCCAAGAAACGTTCAGGGAGAAGGAAGAGAATGAACGGGGCCAAAGGCTGACTCATCCGTGGAGCAGAGACGGTCCCCGTCAGAAACCACGGCCGGTGAGGCAGGAAACGCAAGGCCACGCTTCTGCCCAGCGCACTGCTACCGACACCCCCACGGCCATCAGCTCCCCGTGCCATCTGAGAACCAGACTGGCTCTTCATCTCTCTGACCCACAGAGGACGCCTGATTCCACGGCACGCGTCGCATTGAGCATTTTCCCCATCTTTGCTAACGATACAGGGAAAGGGGTGCCCTGTCGTTCGAGTTGGTAAGGATTTGGTCACTAGTGCGATTAAGTTCCTTTCCACACAGAAGACGAATGGAGCAGGTGTTCTTTTGCAAAGCGCACTCGTTTTTCGCACTTTTTTCCTTTGGAAGCTAAACCAGTACATTCTTCAGCTGCCCGTCTGAATCCCCCGCTGGCCTGGAATTCGGGTCAGAGAGCGCGGCTTTTCTTGGTCTGTCCGTCCAGCACTTGCTCTCCAACACGGAGGGGGCGCTTAAGAAATACCTGGCAGGCCAAACAGAGGACGGGAGGGGGGAAGCGAGTTCTGTCATCACTCACGAAAGCCCTCTTCACATGGACAATGGAAACAGAAAAGATACTCCGGAGAAAAACACCTGAGGGTAAATGAGAACCGACCGGACACCCGGGTGGCTCAGTCGGTCGAGCGTCCGACTTCGGCTCAGGGCAGGATCTCGCGGTCCGTGAGTTCGAGCCCCGCGTCGGGCTCTGTGTTGACGGCCTGGAGCCCGCTTCAGATTCTGTGTCTCCCTCTCTCTCTGCCCGTCCCCTGCCCACGCCCTGTCTCCCTCCCCCCCACCTCTCTCTCAAAAATAAATAAACATTAAAAAAAATTTTTTTTAATGATCACCAGCCAGGTGCCCAAGCCCCCACCTAACACATGCCTCATCTCTGCGGCCCCACCGTGACCCTCAGCCCCAGTACAGACGCAGGACCCCGGCTTCCTCGAGGTCCGTAACTTGCCCAAGGTCACCCAGGTAGGTAAGGGGTGACAGCCAGCATTTCAACCAGGCAGGCTGGTTCTGGCTCTTGCCCTGACCCGACTGCAGCCCAAAGCCCTCTCTGGCTCCCGGCTGGGTGGCCCCGGTCTGACCTTCTCTTATTCTCAAGCCAGGCTTCCTTGGGTGCTTTGGGCCAAGCGAAGGGGCACGGTCCCTGTTATCAGGACACCTCGCCTCGTGTTGGCCGTGCTGTGAGCGAAGTGTGCTCTGGTGCGGCAAGAGCTGGGAGTCTGCACAACATCAACCAGACAGACAGGCGAGGACCACCAAAGGGCGGCTCGGCCTTTCCAGAAATCAAGGGCGTGCAAATGAAACCCAGGCATGGTAACATCTCCAGCCACCAAAGTAGGCAAGATGGCTTCTGAAGATGACAGCGGAGCTGGCCCCCTGGCTTGCCAGCATGGGCTGATGGACACGTTACAGAGGGGACAAACTCCCCACAGGAGCACTCGGCAAAACGCTGCAAGAGCCTGACCAGTGTTTTGCATCTCTTGAACCCAGAATTCTACTTCTAGGAACCGATCCCACACAAATAATCCGAGGCACAGACCAAGATTTATGAACAAGGAACTTAATCACAGGATTATTTATAACATGGAAAGAACTGGAAACAACCGGACGAGCCAACAGTCTGGGAAGGAGGAAACAAATTATGAATTTGCAGGACAATCCGTGCAACAGACTGGTCAGCAGTCCCTGCAGATCGTGGTTTTGGTGGATGCGTAAAAATAGAATGGTGCTCACCACATAATATCGAATGAGTACAGCATACAGACTATATATAAACGCCACCCTCATTTTATTTTGAAATGTATATCTCTAAAAAGACTGATAGGAAATATACCAAAACGTCAAAATGGTTGTCTCTAGGTAGGAAGATTAAGATTATGGCTAATTCTTGTTTCCATTATTATACTTTTTTGTGCTTTTTCTATTTTTCACAAAGAGAAAATATTTACTATAATCATATACACACACACACAAATCTTTTAAGTAGCAAAGGATGGATTTTAGCACATTTTTTTTTTTTTTGGCTGTGGAATTCGTTCTGGAAGCCCACTCAGCTCCTCAAAGTCATTTTTAAAGTGGGGCATAAAGATCAGAAGACAAGACCGCACCAATGCGCTACCTAAGAAAGAGTCTCCTCCTTTCTTCTGGAAACAGTACTTCTATTAATGCAACCTAAGACCACTCTGATTTTTGATCCAGCCCTAACACACTGCTGGCTCACACTACGGCTGCCTAAGTCTTGTATTTGCCCCCACTTAACCCTTAGTCTCACCCACCACAGACTTGGAAAGCTTGACCATTTGGACCCAAATAAAATAGTGGGAATAAAATTTATTCCCACTGAACTGCAGCTTGCTAGATTCGACCCATCATTCCGACTGCCGAGATGTATTTAGATCCTGAGTCTGCCTATGAAACGCGCCCACCCTTGCTCCCAGCTTCGCGTTAACCTCCGAATTGAGTAAGTCTGCCACCTTCCCCATGTGACTCATCGACCACCACAGTAAGCAGGAAGAGGGTGACGATACAGCCCCACGGCCCATCACTAGAAACCTCCCTCCACGTTTCATCCACCTGCTCATCAGCTTCCATTTGGTGTTCAACCAATTATGACCATTTTGGACAAGGACACGTGAAAAGGTGTCACAAGCCACAGTGAAGGCTGGCCACGCGTGTCTGGGATCTCCCACTTGCCCACCAGAAGAGGTGGCCAGAGCCAGTGGTCCTCAGCAGCACCTGCCCCGTCACCACCCCCTGCGCTCCAGCGAGCCTCTCCGGCGCGTGCGGGAGCACCGGGAAGGAGCCGTGCTGGCCCCAGCCCCCCATCCACTCGTGCGCCATGCGGGCCGGAGGCCCGGATGGAAGAGGCTGAGGTCCACGGCAGGGCCGAGGGCCGGACCCGGAAGCCCAGGCCTTCCGTCTCATACTTGCAGCCACGCTGCTGCTTGAAAACCAGAGCACTGAGGGGGCCGGTCTCTCCCTGAGATGGACAGAACCTGCCTGCAAAAGTGAAGCCCTGCGGGCCCGCAGGGCACCCTAGCCAAGACGCTGACCCGCGTGCGGGCCTGTCCTCGACCCCAAGGGCAGCAGCCTGTGTGTGCCACGCGTCAGAAGCAGCGTCCGTGGTCCACATACCCACGGGTCACCGGGCACCGGACGGGACACGTGGCAGCTCAGAGACCGGTTAATGGTTTGTGCTTCCTCTCACTGAAACTACCTGGCTCGTCTGTGCCTCCGTTTCCTTCTTTACAAAACGAGGCCACTACACGTGCCCACCTCGAGGTCCGGCAGAGGAAGCCAGCACGGCGTGGCAGCCGGGGCCGTCACACCGTGTCCCCGAGGGACTCCATCTCTGGGCTCTGGGCTCACTTCGAGGCAGGGCTGGCTGAGTCGAGTCTACAGGGAAATTCCACTTTTCTTCCAATTCGACGAATTCAGAAATTAAAACTCAACTTGAAATTCAGATGTAAGAACGTGCCTGATCTTTCCCTCTGTGGTTTGCGGACCAAATCTATGATGCAAAGGCCCGGATGCTCCTGGGACGGCATGGACCCTCCTCTGAATGGCAGTCACACCGTGTGCACTTGCGCTGTGCCCATGGTAGGGAAGGAGGCCCATGTCCCCAGCAGACCCCTCCACCACGGCTGCTAGCCCCCCACACTGGGCGACACACACAAGGAGCAGGAGGGCCACCCCTCAGCCTGGAAACAAGGAACCACGGCCCCCGTGAAGCAGCCCTGGGGCCCCAATTCCAATACTTCATGCGAGCACGTGTGTTCAAACGACAAACTCTCCACTTCTTTGCAATGGTCTCCAGAACCAAAGCTTTCCCGCCTTCCCCGCCTCCCACTGCAGCGAAAGCCGGGCTGAAAGCCTGTTTCCTCAACATCTCTGCTCACGCTCACGGCAGCTGCCCACACCACACGCCCTCCGGTCCCAAGAGGCCACTCCTCCTCATCAAGGCTGGAGAGAAGCAGGAGCCGTGTCCACCCCGTGCAGGGACAGGAGGCTGACTCCCGCCTCTGGCCCATCAAAGCGCTCCCTCTGAAGGCAGCAGCCACTAAGCCAGGATCCTGAGCCCCAGTGTTCAACCACCACCCAGAGCAAGCCCGCCAGGCCCCCCAGTCCTGCGCGAAGCCACAGGGGGCAGGGCTGGCCCAGGGAGCAACAGAGGCTTCTCCTCAGCCGCCCTGGCCGCACACTGGCCCCTGAGGACAACCAGGAACCTCGCTGTGCCCCAGGGCCCCGGCCCCCGTGGATCTACTCTCTGTCTCTATCGATCAGCCTACTCTAGACGGTTCACGTAAATGGAATCCAGTTTTGGCCTCTTGTGCCTGGCTTATTTCACTCAGCGCCATGTTTTCAAGGTTCATCCGTGTTGTCACAGGTGTTGAAATTTCATTCCTGGCTAAATACCATTATACACATCTTCTTCACCCCTTCATTCATCAATGGACAACTGGGTCGTTTCCACCTTTCACTGTCGTGACTCAAGCAGCTGTGGACATGGGTGTGCAAATGTGTCTAAGACCCTTTCAGATCCTTTGGGGATATGCCAGCAGATTTCTCCTGAATCCACCAACCTGCATTTATTCCATTTGCTGTTCTTAGGGGTGACTGCTGCAAACACTGTTCCAGATGTAAGAAATTCCGGTGGTCAAGGTGAGGTTGTCTGGATGGATGGATGGATGGATGGATGGA
>NC_064814.1:2807286-2863259 GCF_023721935.1 Panthera uncia | reverse complement strand
GGATAGAGAGGGAGGCAGGGGTGAGGGTGGAGACGGAGGCAGGGGTGGGGGTGGAGAGGGAGGTAGGGGTGGGACGGGGATAGAGAAGGAGGCAATGGTGGGGATGGAGATGGAGGTGGGGGGTGGAGATGGAGGAGGGGGTAGGGGTGAGGTGGGGATAGAGAAGGAGGTAGGGGTGGGGGTGCAGATGGAGAGGAGTTAGAGGTGGGGGTGGGGATAGGGAGGGAGGGAGGCAGGGGTGTGGTTGGAGAGGCAGGTAGGGGTGGGGGTGGGGCTCTAGAGTTGTACTCCTGGTCCCGTGTCTCTGGAGAACCCTGCCTGGCTCAGCTGCCCCCAACTCTGACCTCAGGTGCCTCTCACCTCCTCTCACCTGGCCACAAAGTGATCCACGCCAGCATCCTCTTCCCCGTCACTAAAGTGGCATTCACAGAAGCCCCAATCCAGGCCACACAGGCCCCAAGAGGAAGGAGGGGGTCCCCGTGCCTGCAGAACCCTCACAGTGGGAGCGGGTGGCAGAAAAGCACCATCCGCGCTCTTCCCTCTGTCGGGAAGGTCCCCGCCCCCCTGAGGCCCCAGAACAGCTTCTGACTCAAAACCCAAGAGATGACCTTGTTTTGAGGGCCGAGAGAGCCGGTGCAGAACATGCCCATCTTCCCATGCCCAAGGCTGAAACTCCCCGGCAGTCAGGTTTCCCAGCAATTCCGGCTAGGACAGAAAAGCAGGGAGTGAGAAACACATCCGAGAACCCAGTGGGGTGTGGGGTGGCCAGAGAAACCCGGCACTGCACACAGGGTTCCCTCAGCAGGGGAGCCGCGGGGCCCCCCCGAAGACAGAAGAAGGTGAGGACGACGACCTGCCGGAGGGGACTCAGCTGGGCAAGGAAATGTCCTACGGGGCAAAGGAGCATCGTCCGAGACGGTCTCTGAGCAGATGACCGAAAAACTTATCCTCCAACTTGAGGAAATGAATGCAATTAAAAACCATTAACTCTAATGTTATTATATGGGGGGCGAGGGATCTCTTGTATTTCAAGGGCCAAGGTCCCTTGACAAAGGCAGAAGTCTCTGGAAGTACAGTGTTAAAAGCGACAGGCACGTGGTTTGCCAATTAAGATCCCCCTTGCTGGCACGCACATCTTGTGGCTTATCATTTCTGCCTCTTTCAGAATTGGCTCCTGCTCCCACAGCAGCTGGTCAACCCGCCTCCTCCCTGGAAACCCAGAGAAGGGGAGGCAGGGGCTGGGGAAAGGCAGGGGGAGACCGGCCTCAGGGAGACGGGAGCACGGTGCTCTCTGGACCAAAGCAGCATCGGGCTGAAGGATCCTCTGCGTCACAGCCCTGACCGGTGGCCAGCCTGGATCCCCTGGCACAAGAGCGGCTCTGGACCGCTGCTGGCACAGGGGATGGGTCTGTGGGGACCGCTGTGTAGACCCAGCATGGGCGGCAGTGCCCACAGGCTCCTAAAAATAAGCATCCGCTCGGCTCGGGATCCTGCGGCCCTCCACCTGGCCCCAGAGTGTCCTCACTTTCCGGGACTGGGAACTGGCCGGCTTGCCAGTGGGCAGGAGGCGAACGGCCGGAGGGGGCGGGGGCGGGGGGAACTTGTTCTACAGAAAGGGCCACTTGGGGTGCCTCCCTCTCGTCTCCCTCACCCACCGGGTGTTTCGGCGATGCCAGGGCAACCACAAAGCCCGGGGAAATCAGGAGTCTGGGGAGTGCCAGGCGCAAGTCCTATCCTCAGATAACTCCTGGTTCGTAGGGAATGCCAGGCAGGCAGATGGCCAGGTACACAGCAAACCGTGTGAGCAGAACGCTCGCTTCCCCAGCCTGAGGCCCCCTGGGCTTCAGGCACCTGCATTTCCTCCTCTGTGTGGCCACAGGTAGGAAGGTGGCTAACTCAGGGTGTGTACACACAGGACTGTCCCCTTCCCCGGAGGCACGAGGCGAAGGCTAGCACCCGACAGCCGTCCCGGAGCGGCCTCTGGGCCACAGAATCTGCACACCGACACGCCTCCTCCACATCCTCAACACAGGCAGTTGGCAGAGATGTCCTCTGAATCCATAACATCTATGCGAAAGGAACTCCCTGGCGTGGCTTTAAAAATAATAATCAGAAAATAACACAAACCTATACACAGCTTCTTCTGGAAAACCAGAGGCACAGGGAGCTGGGGTAGGATTTGCCTGGCATGTGGCACTTAGCGACCGGTGGATCATTCCGGAACTCTGCCATTCTCCAGCATGGGACCTTCACCACGGCCCACGCCATCACCGCATTCCACTGCTTGCACAGCTGTGGCCACCCTGGCTGCAAACGCCCCGGTCTATAACATCCACCAAGGCAATGGTCTAGAGGAGCCGCGTGCCTTTCAGACTTCCAGCCTCCAGCCGCTATCAGAGGAGCCTGGGTTCGACATCTCTCACTCGCCCTGTGACCCTGACCTCCCGAGCTCAGTTTCCTCTCCGTCAAGTGGGGCCAATGATGCCCATCCCCCTGGGTTGTTTTGGGGACCCACTGAGCTGGCAAGTGTGGAAGTCCCGGACACATTCATTCACTGGCCTCGACCAGTTGCTGAGCCTTTCGGGAGCAGACCCCACATTGGGTTCTGGAGACACAATAAAGACAAGGGCCCCTGGCCTTACAGAGGGAAGATGGATGTGAAATTATGCAGTGACTGCACTGCAGCTGTGGTCAGAGCTACAAGGAGATCTATAAGGGGTACAGGAAAAGCTGACCGGGACCTCTGGGTGGGGGCAGGTGAGGAATGCTTCCTGAAGGAAGTGACGTTGCAAGACTGGGTTGGGATTAATGACAAGGTAAAGAGGGAGAGGAAGGTGAGCACCGCAAGCAGAGGGAACCGTCTGTGCAAAAGCCCTGGGGCACCAAAGAGTGCAGCCTCTCCGAGGAGCTGCAAGACCAGGAAGAAGGGTGGCTCCAGGGGTGGCTGCTGAGGTCAACAAGAAGGTTAAGGATTTTCCTCTTTATCCCGAGAAACGGGGGAAACCATTTAAGCATTTAAGCCATGAGTCAGTATGATCAGATTTGCATTTTTCAAAGATGCTCTGCCCACCCCACCCCCAACCCACTTCCCACTCTGCAGCCAAAGCCTGTCATCAAGGCAGGTGGGAGACGATGGATACAGTCAAGGCTAGAGAAGGCCGGGTCTCTGGGAAAGGAGAGAAGCAAACAGAACTGGAGAGACAGAGAGAGAGAGATGAGGGATAAGTCACAGGGCATTGGCCTGCACAACTGGGGGGACCAAGGTGCCACCCTCTGAAATGGGAGGGGACCAGATCTGGGGGAGGAAGGCCTAAATGTCTAGACCTGTCAAGTCTGAAAAGGACGCAGTTTTCAAGGCCCCGGCATTCAGATGTAATGCAGGAGAGGACCATGCAGGGTGGTGGCCGACAGTGTCGAGATCCCAGCGCAGGGACAGCAGCGCAGGGTCACGGTACGAGGAGCCCCCAACAGCCCAGGCCTTCTGGAGAGGACAAGACTGGGAAGTGAGTGCGGCGTGGACAGCTGAGGGCAGCGGGTCCTGAGAAGGGAACGCTGATGTTAGGGCAGGGTCAGTGGAGGGTTGAGAAGTGAGCTGCTGCTGGACAGGGAGACCTGCTTGGACACGATCCTCCACACTGAGTGTCCATGTGTCTCGGGGGTGCCGATCCCCCCCACTGCCAAACCCAAATGCCTGCAGACCAGCCTTCCCACTGCCCAGGCCATGCCTTCAAGACTGGGCTGATTCCCAGGGCCAGTGTTCCATCCTGGGTAGACCGACTGCAAACATGCCCCTGATTGCTCACACCTCCAAGTAAACACCCCCTTTGCAAGGGGAACTTCTAGCCCCGCCCACAAACCGGCCGGGTATATTTCCTCACCCCTGGAATTGGGGCTGGCCTCCTGCCACTTTGGCCAAAAGAGGCCCTGAAGAAGTGGTGTGCTAGCTCCAGCCACGGGCCTTGGGAGGCTCTGCTCACCCGGGACGCAGCCTGAGTTAGCCTTCTGGAGGACGAAAACCCCCGTGAAGTAGAAACCAGTCGCCAGTCCAGCCGGCCTCCAGCCCACCAGCCAGCTGACCACAGATGCGTGAGTGAGCCTGAATGAGATCAACCAAGCATGGCCCAGATCAGCACAGATGCCCAGCTGACCCACAGACTCGTGAGCAAGAAGAAACAACTGCCGTCTCACTATCCCGCGTTTGGGGACTTGTTTGTTACGTAACACTAGCTAACTGATACATGCTTCCCCCTAAGGGCACAAGGACGCTCTACAACCTCATCCTGCTTCTCGGTACTGGATAAAACCCAGTGCAGACCTGCAGCTAAATTCATTCTGGTAGAGCTCAGAACTGATTTACTTGGTGGGGTCTTTTACTTTAACTTATTTATTTATTTATTTTTATTTTTATTTTTTTACTATATTTGCGATCAGAAATGTAACGTCGGATGGCCCCTGCAAAGTTCTCAGAAGCATCTTGTCCTGGGTTTCTCCAGAGAGGCGTGTTCTGTTTGCGGGAGAGGGTGTTCTCTTGCGGCTTTTCTTTTTTTAAAATTTTTTTTTTTCAACGTTTTTATTTATTTTTGGGACAGAGAGAGACAGAGCATGAACGGGGGAGGGGCAGAGAGAGAGGGAGACACAGAATCGGAAACAGGCTCCAGGCTCCGAGCCGTCAGCCCAGAGCCCGACGCGGGGCTCGAACTCACGGACCGCGAGATCGTGACCTGAGCCGAAGTCGGCCGCTTAACCGACTGCGCCACCCAGGCGTCTTGCGGCTTTTCAAACGCTCCATTTTGCTCTGACGGCAGCCAGGGCATTTGATCGCATGAGAGATGGTGATGTGTGGTTGCAATTGGTGTCAATATTCCTTTTATGACTGTGAATTTGCATCTGTGCGAGGCTGGTAATTCTTATCTGAATGCCAGGCACAAATAAATGAAACTTATTTAAAATAACTGGGAAAATTCCATGCTGGAGGTTAAAAAAGAAAATTTTTTTTTTTTTCCTTTTGCTGCTGCAGATGGAGAAGCTGGCCCTGGCAAGGCCGTTTGAAACCGACTCAAACAACTGGCCCGTGGCAGGTGCACGCACGGGAGAACAACAGACAACCGAGACCCAGGACACCCACCCTTTGGCGCATCGATTTGCCAAGACCCCCTCCAGCCCTGAGAATATGGAAACAGCACCGGAGGAGGGAACAGTGCTGACATCGTGAGTCACTGCCCTGCACACTCACCATCATCTGGGATGCTCAGAGCATCCTTGGGAGGGGTGCAGGGCCAGAGGTGTGGGACGCCCCATGGCATGTCAGATGGCATGTCAGTGACAGCCCGATCCCAAGACCTCTACCCTGCAGTTTTGGGGGTTTTTTAAGGTTTAATTATTTTTGAGAGAGAGAGAGACAGACAGACAGCATGCAAGTGGAGACGGGGAGACAGAGAGGGAGACACAGAATCCGAAGCAGGCTCCAGGCTCCGAGCTGTCGGCACGGAGCCCGACGCGGGACTCAAGCTCACGAACGGTGAGATCGTGACCTGAGCCAAAGTCAGATGCTTAACCGACCGAGCCACCCAGGCGCCCCCACTATACTGCAGCTCTCTGCAAGAGGCACCCACAGGGGTTCTGCGCTTTTAATCCTAACTTGGAGCCATCCGATTTACCGGCCACATTAACGGGCCCATCCTTCCGTTTGGGGCAGGAAGAGGATGTAACGGCAGTGTCATGACCAGGAGAACGCTGGCATCCACCAACCAGCAGAGTTGCCCAGCCAGGTCCCCCAGCCCAGGATTGCAGAAGGTCACCAGTCAGAGGGCCGGCTCAAAGCCTCTTCCACAAGCACTGGGCAGGTGCAATGCCTTGGAAGCCCGTCTGGACACCACCTAACCCCGCCCTCCGGGCTCAGCACTGCTTCGGGATGGGAGCTCCTCGGCAGCTGGTGACCTCAGACTCTGTTGGCCAAGGGTGGAGCCTGGCCTGGGAACCTGCATTTTTCAAGAAACACGGTGTTTCAGATGCAGGGCGTCCAGGGACCACACCTTGAGAAATGTGGCCACAGAAAAGAGGCTGAGAACCCAGAGGAGGAACAGGATATGTTGCCAGGAAATCACAGGACACACTTGGAGGCAGGAGAGGAGACCAGATAAAGAAGCCCCTGGAGGAATCAGGGCAGGGATGAGTCATGGAAGAAGGGGACACTTGAGCTGGGTCTTGAAGCACGAGTAGGAGTTTGTAGGTGGCAGGGCTGTGGGGAAGGTATCCAGATCTGGCTCTTGAGCCCACAGTAATGTTCCCCTTGGCAACGGGTCTTTCACTCCCCCCCACCCCTGGGGAACTCTATTGCAAGAAGACCTCGGGGGTTTCATCCTGCCACTTGGGACTGGAGACTTCCCGAGGGCAGGCTTGGTGATCCTTTGGGCCGCCCCAAGTGACAAGCACAGGGCCTTCCCGGTCAGGAAAATAAGTTAATAGTTGATGGGCTTATCAACCGCCCCTGAATCAGAAAGGAATCTGCAAGCTAGGTTTCTATTTGGTCTAGTACAATCTGCCCCACTCCCACCCCCACCAGAAGTGAACGCCCCGCCAGGACTCCACCCTGAAACCCAGTCCTGAGCTTGGTGGCTCCCAAGCTGGCTGTGTGCACGTCTGCCTCCAAGTGTCCCCTCTGGTAAGGTCACCGGTCATACTGGATCAGGGCTGGTCCTTATGACCTCATTTTAACTCCATCCCTGTAAAGACCCTATTTCCAAAGAAGGCCAGGTTCTGACGTCCTGGGGGTTAGGATTCCAACCTAACTTTTTCTGGGGACACAATTCTTCCCTTCCCCCAGGTGCCCGCCCCCTAGGAGGGTGTGCGAGCCGCACACACTGGTCAGGGCCAGTCTGGAGGCACCAGGGATACCCCACAAGGGGCCTGAGGAAGGCAGTGGGGATGGATGGGACAGGCTACGGGCACCGGGCGCCCTGCTCAGCCCCTGCACAACCCTGCACACACGAGGGTGTCTGCCTTTCCAGGCCTAAGGCCCCAGCACCCGTGGGGGGCAGGCAGTCAGTTCCAGGGTGGACACCGGTGTTTGATATGGCAATGAGAATAGATGTGCTTCACTGAGAGGCTTATGTAAAATGACAGCTTTTGGAGAATGAAGTCCTCAGATTACAAAAAAAAAAAAAAAAAAAAGGGGGAGGAGGAGGAGGAGGGCCACAGGAAAGCACCCTCGGCCCCTAGACAGCAACCCCTCCCTGTGCATTTCCTGAAAGATGGGGGGGGGGGGTGCACAGCAGCCCCCAGGCTGTAGGACCTCCAAAGAGAAACCCACATATCCGGGGCTGCTTCCTGTTCTACCTGCCCCTCCTTTGCCCCAACCTGCCCCCCTCTAATCTCCCTCCCCCTGCACTGTCCCTCAACACACACACTCCTCACTCCTGATTGCTGACCGAGGCGGGGAGGAAGGACCCCAGGTGACAGGCCCCTGTGGGGACAGCCACACTCTGACTGTAAAGGAGTCTCCAGTGAGTCCTTCTTGGGAAGCCCACAAAGGCACAGGATTGCACATAACTGCCCTTTGTTTAAGAGGCAAATGAATATTCCTGCAGAGCATTCTTCACACAGATAAGCTTCCAAAAATTGCCGTCTATTTGTTGCCAAGTTTGGGGCTGTTATTTCCTTCCCAACCCCCTCGCTATCTTTTTAATGGCCTCGAATGCAAACTGCCTTCCCTGGTGATCCTCTGGGGCTAGAACATTGGCCTGAGGCAGGCCACCTCTCCCAGGGCCACGAGAATGGAGCGGCTCCCCCAGGAGAGAAAGCTGAAGGTCAAGGACACTGATGAAGGTCATTTCAGGCGCACACCGCTCACGGTGAGGCAGGTAATGGCACCTGGCAAATGTCTCGCCTGGATGTCCCAACTCCATTCCCTGGCGTCCGGTGGCCCCTTTCTCACCAAAAGAAGGATGGACACAGGGACACCAGGGCAGCCCTGGGAGAGAGGCTCTAACGTGACCCATGTCACAGAAGGGGACTAGTACAGACCCCACCCCAAACCTCACGGAAATCTCCAATGAACCTCTTAGGAGCAGAGGCACTCAAGACTGGAGCCAACTTGCCAGAGATGCCGGGGGTCCCGCCCCCCCCAGGAGCACAAAGTAGGCCGTGAACAGCTTCTGAAGACAAGCCACTTCCAAAGGCACTGCTGGGCTCCCGGAAAGAGGGAACTGTCCCCTGTCCCTTCACCAGCTGTGTTTTCAGTACACACTGGCCTGGCCCAGGCCTGGCTGTCCCCACCTCCCCACCTCGCTGTCCCAGGACAAGGATCCAGGACTGGGGAGGAAGTCCTGCCATGAAGGGTGCAACCAAGAGAGACACCTGCCCGGGGGCCCAGGGGCTGACAGCCATGGAGGGATGTCCATCATGGGGGCAGGGAAGCCAGGGGCCAAGGCTTTGGGAGTGCCTGCGGGAAGGAACCCACCTGCTCTGGGGGCTTTGCTGGTCTTCCAGGTATGGGTCACGACACTCTGTCTTCTAGAATTCTTAAGGATGGGGGTGGATACCATTCACATGACCAGTCCTGGCACCGAAAGGAAGAGCCCCCAGGGATCCCGTGCGTCACAGAGGCAAGGACACCCGTGTGCAGACTCACCAGTCCACAAAAGCTTATGGGGTACCTACTTCATGTGCCAGGTGTGGCCCCAGGGGATGGGAACAGTGAATCCCTGTAAAGGCCCGTGCCCTGCTCCGTTCCCCCCCCACCCCCCCACCCAATTCAGGCCTGAACAGCAGTGGGGCCACTGCATTAACCCACAGCCCCTGACACACAGCCTGGACAGGGCTGGGATGTAAGTCACTTGGTTGGGGGTGATCCCAGGAAGCTGCAGAAAAGGGTCAGGAGCCTAAGAGCAGGATGGAAGGGTGTGTGTGTGTGTGTGTGTGTGTGTGTGTGTGTGTGCGCGCACGCGCGCGTGCTTCCTTTTACAGTATTATTGAACCGGTCACTCTATGGGCCACTGGGGCTCAATCCACAGGGCACCTTTCGGGGGGAACCTGTGGAGGAGCCCCACCCCTGGACGGTGGGGGGCTGGGGTGGGGGTGGCATTCCCACCAAACCTGTCTCCTGAGGTGGAGGGCCACCTGGGCGCATTATCTCGCCACACCTCAGCTGCTCTGTTAGCAGCCTGAAGGAGCCCCTCTCCCCCGGGAGAAAGCTTGGGGGCAGAGAAGCTCGGGGGGTGGCTGAGGCAGGGGAGCTGACCAGCGGTGGCCAATGAGAGCTGAGCCCAGAGGCCCCAAGGGACAGGCATCCCGAGGTGGTCCCAACAGGCCCAAAACAAGGTGGTCGTCTATTTCCAGGGGAACATGTGCCTTCCCCCCACCCCCGGCCCCCAGCCCGAACCCTGAGCACCAGATTTTCAAGTACCCCACCATGAGATCACTGCAAGACACTTGGTAAGTGTCCCCGCACCCCCCCCCCACCAAAATCGTAGCTTGAAATCTAACCTCCAGTGTGATGGTATCAGAAGGTGGGGCTTCAGGGAGGTGAAAGGTCACAAAGGTGCAGCCCTCAGGAATGGGATTAGAGCCCTTAGAAAAGGGACCTCGGGGAGCTCCCTCGCCCCTCCTGCCACGTGTGAGAAGAGTAGGGAGAAACCAGCCCTCTATGAACAAGGGGGGCCCTCACCAGACTACAGCTGGCACCTTGATCGTGAACTCCCAGCCTCCACAACTGTGGGAAATCACTGTGTGCTATTTTTTTTTTAATTTTTTTTTAACGTTTTTATTTATTTTTGAGACAGAGAGAGACAGAGCATGAACGGGGGAGGGGCAGAGAGAGAGGGAGACCCAGAATCGGAAGCAGGCTCCAGGCTCCGAGCCGTCAGCCCAGAGCCCGACGCGGGGCTCGAACTCACGGACCGCGAGATCGTGACCTGAGCTGAAGTCGGCCGCTTAACCGACTGAGCCACCCAGGCTCCCCAACTGTGTGCTATTTCTAAGACTCCCAGCCTGTGGTGCCCTGTTGCAGCCGCCCCAAAGGACTAAGACAGGAGGTAGATGTCCCTTGGCATATCCAGAACGGTCTCCTCCACTGACAGCATGGCCTTGGGATTAAGCCCAAGGCCGTGTTGTTCTCCGCCCCTCGCCCCTCCTTGCCCAGGAGGAGCCACACACACCCCATCCACCACCCTGCACACCCGCTCCCAAGTCCCCCCACAACCCTGCCCACGCAGACCCCAAACCACGGCCCGCTGAGAGGCAGTAACAACCACAGAGGAAACATAACTGCTTGGAGCCTGGCAGAGGGAGGAGGAACACGGGCCCGCGTACACCCAGGAGTACCCCACATCAGACCAGGGACAGAGACCAACCCCCCCCCCCCCCCCCCCCCCCCCCCCCCACCCCCCCACCCCTCCCCCCCCCCCCCCTCCTTTTTTTTTTTTTTTAACTAAGCTGCTTTTGTTTTTTGAGGATGCCTTCATGTGTGCATGCCCGCACACGCATGTCAAGTTTTTATTCCAATCCTTCAATGAGGTCTTTGCCGAGAATTTACAATTCCCCCGTGGCCTCAATCTTGCAAAGATTGCTTTTTAACGCTGTTAGGCCTTAATTCTAATAAGCCTCCTCTTTATTACAGAATCAGGTCACATCTCCTTACCACCACCAGAAAATCTTTCATCGGCCGGGGGGGGGGGGGGGGGGGGGGGGGGGGGCAGTAAGAGAGAGAGGGTCAGAAAGAGGAAGGGGCAGGGAGACGGAATCCTCCCTCAATGTGATGGAATTCCAAAATAATCTCATTTCTGGGAACCAGAGCGGCCTGACTGCTCTAGATAACTCTATGATACGACTGCGTCTCGTACCAGCCCAGCGTTAGCTTTATTTTTGTCTCTTGGTTTGTAAATGACAAGAGGAGGAAGGGGCAGCGATAGGATCCGCCCGCCGCGCCAGGCGCGGGTCCAGGCTCCGCCCTGGCCAGCCGGTCATCTGCTCTGGCCCAGCACGTGCTCTCCTGCCAGGCTGCTCCGGTCCTGAGGGCCAGCAGAGGAAATAGAAGAACGGGGCCAGCAGGCTCCAGGACAGAAACCAAACCCACTCAGAGGAGAGGCACACGGGTGGGTCTGGACCCCCGGGAACCCGTCAACAAACTCTCTCCCTCCTCCTCCTTCCTGAGTTAGGAGTGTCAAGGTCTGGGGCTTTGGAGGGAGAGATGCGGCTTAGGAACACGAGGCTCATTTCTACCTGCATTCTCCGGACAGAAGGACAGGCCCCACCAATGCACTGTTGCAATGTTTATGAAGCACCTACTAGGTGCCAGGGACGTGAGCGGCTGTGCCCCTTTCCTCCACTGCGTGAGGCCAGAAGCAGACGGAATCCAAGAGCTAACAGCTGAGGTGTGCCAGAGTGTTCCTAAAGCCTGGGGGGCCTTTTGGAGACTGAGGGTGTGAGTCCAGGAGCAAGGCCTTCATTCCAGAAGCCACCACATGTGGAGCTGGGGGGGGGGGGGCTGCACAAGGACAGAGAACAACATAGACCATTATCTCCAGATCCCAAGATGTTCTCTGGAAGCCTGTTTTCCTTGTCATCAACCACCAGCCCCTCTCAAAGACCCATTCTCCTCCCTCATGTCAACCTGGGAAGCCAGTCATTCGTGTGGGGCATTTAATCAAGGCACCACAGGAGCCCGGACAGGCACAGTGAACACGCAGACCACCCCGGGGGGCCCTGAGTGTTAACGAGACATGCCTCGTGCAGCCAGCAAGCCTCTCGGCCCCTGCTCCCGTCCCTGAGCCTGCGTGACCCCACAGTGCTCTTCCGGGAGGGCAGCGTGAGTGGGGCCAATAGCTTAAATATAAAATCGAAATCAATACGGTGTCTAATGAAGGCACCTTAGAAATCAATGGTCTTTGGGCACCTGGGCGGCTCGGTCGGTTAAGCAGCCGACTTCAGCTCAGGTCATGATCTTGCAGTTTGTGAGTTCGAGCCCTGCATCGGGTCCTGTGCTGACAGCTCAGAGCCTGAAGCCTGCTTGGGATTCTGTGTCTCCCTCGCTCTCTGCCCCTCCCCCACTCACAGTCTGATATAATTAAACGTTAAAAAAATTAAAAAAAAAAAAAAAGAAAGAAATCAAAGGTCTTTATTTTATAAACTCTGGTGCCAAAAAAACAGTGGTGCCCAGGCTGAGGTGCTGACGTGGGGGTGGGGGCCGCACGGCCTTCCTGGGTCCCACAGAGGATGTGGGATGTGCTGCGTGGTCCAGGGCACACAGGAGGGGGCTTGCCAGATCAGCCCTCCACGCGCACAGAGGCCTGCTTGCCTCACCGGGCCTCCCGTCCCGAGCCCCCAGCCATCCACCCTGCAAGTGTGTGGACAAGATGAAGACAGGAGTGTGCATCTACTCGTGTTACGACGACTGTTCCGCTGTCCCGGCTGCGACGGGCTGTGGATACACCGTTCCCTACTCGTCTAAAGCAGCTGCATAAAACCCACCGTGTGCCCAGCCCACCCCTTTCTGCAGGGGTCTGTTAGCAGTGGGGGGACTGGGAGAGGCAGTGTGCCCACCGTGCAGCGGGGAGAGGGTGGTACAAGGCGGGACGGGCTGGCACTTCACTCTGCACTGGCCGCCAAGTCACGCGGGGTCCTCGTGTGTTCCAACAACCCTCCTAGGGGGGAAGCAAGGTGGCAGCCCTTGGCCCACGGACAGCAGATTCTTGGATTCCGCAAAATATAATTGTGAAGACCAATCTGCCAGCAGAGAAATATGCAGCATATTCACAAGCTAAATATAAATAATATTGATTCGTCTGCCATCTTGAATTATCCATTTCACTTCTGTTTTCCATTAGCATCAATAATCACGAGCTGACGCCCCTGTGGATGGCTACATTGCCCTCCAAAGGACACAGCCAGCCCCAGGGTCATGCACCTAGAGGAGTCGCGGGCTGTCTTCCAGAATAGCCCGCCGTCTTCTAGAACAGTCCAGCACATTCTGAGGAATTTTCCCTCCCTCACATCTGTTCCTCACCCCCAGCCCAGCAAAGAGGGGCAGCTCGAAGGCACATCTGAGCACCCCCACCCCTTGCAGAGGCATTCTGCTCTCTTTGGCAGCCGACCCCGGTTCTAGGGAGGCAGTGGCACACGGTCCAAGGTTCACCGCCGGCGACGGGAAGGAAGCTGATATAGCTGGAAGCACAGCCCAACCCCAGGGCACCGCCTCACTCTTGCCAACCCAGGGGCAGTACCAGGGCCTGCCTCCTCTCCAGGCCTCTGCAGGCCAGGAGCCTCCGAAGCTTTTCCTACAGATCAGCAGGTCCCTCTGGCAGCCGCTGCCCCCCCTCCCCCAGGCCCTGGGGCACAGAGTGGGGCCCCAGCCTCCTGCATAGCTTCCCACACCAGCAAGACTCCATGGGGCCGGTAGCGACAGAAAGCACAGGGCCCAGAAACCCTCCTGGGCCCCTCGCCAGCCGACCCGGCCAGGATGGAGGGCTCAGAGGCGCCAGGACCACCCCCGCCAGCTGTCAGAATGCCCACAAACATGGACTGAAAACCTACCGTGAGCAGACAGCCATCCTATGCGCTGTGCAGAAAACGGGGTCCCTGCCTTCGAAGCATTTACGATCTAATATGGGAGACAGATGTGCAAACACCTACAGGGATCTGTCATTTCTCATTCTTCATCAGTGCCAATTACGACTCCCAGACACGTGTCAGGAAGACCGGGGCAGAGGGAGCCTCAAAAAGGGGCTTGGAGGGCAATTCTTCACGTCCACTGTGCACAAGCACGTGAGCATCAGGAACGCCCACCCACCTTGGATGGGGCCCTACACGCAGCTCTGCCCTGGGCTCATGGAAGGATCTAGAACCTCCCCACTTGCCTTCACCATCTACCTGACCAGCCAAGCAGCTCCTAGGATGCTCCAGGATAAATGGGGGTCACCCCTGGCCTTGGCACGCCACTGCCAGCCACGCATATGTAAGGACTTCATGAGGAGACCCCAGGGCTCCTGGCCTCACTCAACCCCAGAAAACATCTGCCCTTAAACCACGGGCTCACGATGTGACCACACGTGCGATGCCGGAGTCTGAGACCGCCTCTCATCCATGGGAAAGTGAGGCCGGCACGAAGCGGGGAGTCGGCTTCTGCAAGGGGCCGCGCTGGCCCAGCCACACCCAAGGCACACAGGCAGCCACTGGAATGAGGGGAGACAGGCGCTGCCCCCCCCCCCCGGCCCCCGTGCACAGCATCTTCCTCTCTCTGCCAGGCTAAAGGCAGGGAAACCAGAGACCCGGCTGAAAATGAGCCCTCTGGGGTCCCCAGTGTGAAGCTTTAGCCATGTGGTCCGGCACCAGGGCCCTCATCGGTCACTACAACCCCCAACACCCAGACTTCACTGCCCAATCCTAGCCCCCACGTCCACTCTTGCTCATTGAGTACCCCCACACGACCCCAGCTGCCTCCTGCCTTCCTGGGAGAACACGGCCGGCAGGGAGCAGAGGGCCCCAGGGCCCCCAGCCCACAAGCAGATGGCCGTTCCATCCGCCCCAGGGGAGAAAGGCGGCCAGACCCCAAGGTGCACAATGTCAGGGCGATGTTCAGCTACAGCCTGGTCTCCTTCCTATCTTGCTGGTGTTCTGGACACACAGGCTGGGCCGGCAGGTGGCAGAACGGTGCCTCTCCCCACCAGCAGAGCTGGGCCCTTCTCTCAGAGGGCACATGAGTGCCTGGCCAGAAGGAATCTTGCCTGGCTTCTGTCCCCCACTTTGATCCGCCCTTTCCCCACCTTCCCTATCGGCTCTCCCCAAAAAGCCCCTGCGGAAATTCACCATCTGTGCATGTGCTATCCAAGCAACAGGGGCAGGGGTGCTTCAGGTTATGGCTGCCCTTACACACGTGGCCAGGCGCACGTGTGTGCTCCTCGAAGAAGCCAGAGCCTATGCAGGGGCTGAAGCGCGCGCGCGCACACGCACGCACACACACACACACACACACACGCACGCACACGCACGCTCCTCACTGTTAAGGACCTGCAATGATGTATTCTCTGTTCTCCCAGCTATAATTATTTTAGCGTGGGAGACAAATTCTGTCTCCAGTAGCTCAGAAGCGTTACATTAGAAAATCACATTCTGTGGTCTTGGAAAATCTCTGTAGCGTCCCAGCTCCTTCCCTCCATCCTGGGACACA
The DNA here is from genome assembly GCF_023721935.1 of Panthera uncia. Taxonomy (NCBI): domain Eukaryota; kingdom Metazoa; phylum Chordata; class Mammalia; order Carnivora; family Felidae; genus Panthera; species Panthera uncia. Next base: position 2,848,099 of record NC_064814.1, on the reverse strand, counting down.
AACAGCCTCTTCAGATGGGTGAACACACCACAGAGGCCCAGCACGGAGGCTTCGGTGCGTGCTCCAAGCCGATCCACTTAGAGCGGGAGACCTGGGAACCACGCACGCAGGTAACCATGGCAACGTCGGGGAAGTTAAAAGAAAAAAAAAAAGTTTGTGAGTTGTTGGTTGTTATTTGGTGCTGAGGTGGGGTGGGTTCTTTCCTTCTTCTTCGAGATAACAAGGTCCCTGAATAACACTTTTATGAATGTTTTGGGTAAGCGTCCAAGGCAGGAGCTGCCTCCAGACATTCAATTACCTTCCGAGGGGAAAGCACGCATCACGCCTGAGCACCAGTCAGCGGTCAGTGGGCTCTGTCCTTGGGAAGGGTTGCTCTCCATGGGGTGACCTCGAGCCAGCGCCTCCCTTGTGTATTGCCATGCCCCCCCTGCACCTGCCCCTCCCCCCAGGAGTCTTGACATTGGCCATCCAGTCCCTCTGGGTCCCCATCGGGCCCCAGGACACCATTCACACACCTCCCACTGTGGGGAGAGGGGGAGGCCACCTGCGCAAGATCCCAACCTCGCTCGCAACCCACACACACGCATGCACACGCGTGCACAAAGGGTCAGCGTGCCTGCGTGTAAACACCACTCTCCCTGCAAAAGCACATGCTCGCCCACGCTCGGAAACGCCGGGTGCCCTCCACGGGCCCAGCTGGCCTCAGCAGGGGGCAAAGGGGAACCACTGCCCTGGGCACCAGCCCTTCCCCACGAAGCCAACGGGAGCAGGCTTTCGATGCCGAGGGACGTCCTCACGTGTCACGCCTGCACACGCACACACGCACGCACACCTCTGCTGGTTCAGGGGCCGCTGCGCCGGCGTGGTAAGTCACGGCGGGAGGGCCAGAAGCCGCCCTGATTGCGGGCACAGCCCCTCGGAGCGGAACAGAGGTGGAGCCCCGCCCGGGGCACGGGCTGTAGCTCGCGTGTCGTTTATTACACGCGCAAGACGGGCGGGCTGAAGGGCTCTTGACGGCCACTGCGAGGCTCCGTGTCACAGCCGTGGTGCCGACGGGCTGGGCACACGGCTGTGAAAAAAAGGAGTAGTTTCTTAAAGGCAGAAAAATCCCAAATGGCCCTCTCAGCGTTGCGGTGCGCATAATTGTAGTATCCGAGTTAACGAAAGGCCCGGCGTGCTGGCCGGCTGAATACCCGCTAATGCCACAGCCCGCGTCTCACGCCGAGCGGCTCCGGCACCGGCTTGGAAAGCGGACCCCGGCGGGGAGGCGGGAGCGGGCGGGCAAGCACGGAACAAAGCACGCTTCTAGGAGTGACGGGGCTCCCACGCGGGACCGTATCAGCGATTAGCCAGGAGGAGGGCCGAGCAGCCCTTGGCACCTCATTTCCACAGAGACAAAGTTTCCTTGAGGAAACTGCCAGAGTCTCGGAGGCGCTGAAGTAAGACACAGGGCAAATGAAGGAGGACGGCCGCTGGGCTTGGCCGGCCCCCCGCGCCCGGGCCTGGCAGCCCGCGAGGGGCTGTGTGGGCTGGAAGACAGGCGTGGGGCCCGCCGGTGTCCTTGATGCGCGTGGGCACGCGTGCATCCGTGCACACACCGGCTGTGCGTACACGCACACACGCACTCTGCCGTCAGGTTGGCGTCCGCTACTCCGACGGAACATTCCAGTCTGTGGCTCTCACGGGTGCCGGCTGCTGAGGGGACAAACACCCTGCAAGCGTGTCACCCAGAATCAGCCCCTGGGGCCCCCCGGCACACACCCCCCCATCTGGGAGAAGACCCCTGGGATCCTGGGGACCCAAATGCTATGGTGCTCAGAGCACGTCAGATCCCTCAACGGCCCATCCTGGAGCCTTCAAACCCACCCCCGAGGGGGCTCCCACCGTAAAGGCCCCAGCAGGCAGTCCAGCCCAGCCATCTGACTGGAGGTGACGGATTTATTCTGACCGTCCTGACTCTTAATGACACCGCTCTCCTCCAGCCGTGCATGGCTTTAATTGTCCCTCCAGCAGGGCAGGGAGGGACCGTCAATCTTTCCTCACGGCCGCTCTGAGCTCAGCGCCGCTGGACCTACCATACGACACCCCCTCCCCGCCCCCCTCCCCCCGCATCCCACCGGAGAAGCCTGCTAGCTCTGAAGGTGGAGGGGGGCAGGAGGTAGGGGGAGCAGGAGGAAGAGAAAGAGGCTACGGGGTCAGGGAGGGGGAAAGAGGGATGGGCAGAAGAACGCGTAAGGCCACGTGCTCGGCCTGCGCCCAAGGCGGGGGAGCACTGCGGAGGACTCGCCCCGACGGCCATAAGGTGCGGAGTGCATGCGGGTGCCCCGGGCCACGCCCTCCGGCCCCAGCTCTCGGGCAGCCCGACTCCAATAAAGCGGGGCCAGAAGCTGGGGAAGTCTCCGTGTTCACACCCCTTGCTGGAAAACAGCACAGCCCCGAAAGGAGCCCGCTGGGGAGGGAATTCTATTTCTCTATTCCACCGCACTGTGTGTGCAACTGACCCCGGCCGGGGGCACAAGGGCTTCCCCATAAGGGACGGGGGCAGGCCACAGGCCTAGGGCCCCAGAGGCGGCGTGGGGACAGAAGACCTGGCCTGGGGCCCAAAGCACACTTCCTTCCCCTTCCAGCAGACTTAATTTTTCTGTAATTCTGGTGTATATTAAAGCATCTCAAGGTAGTGCGCATCACAGTTATGATTATTACCGAAAGACTTCCCTTACAGCCCTCATTTTCCAGCGCTTATTACTTTCGGAAAAATTATCCTCGGGGGCCCAAATTTCCCAAGTCTGGTCTTGTGAGTTTTCGTCTTAGGATCTGAGAAAAACATATTATTGTGTCCATGATAGGGGAGAGAATACGGCGGGGGTTGGGGGGGGGGGGGATCCTTCCTTAGTTGATCTGGATGTCGACACACAGCCAAGAAAGAACAACACGAGGTGGGGGGCAGAGACCCCGTGCTGCATTTTTAACATGTAAATACAGATACTATTGTCAATGACCTGGTTTTATTTGTACCCATCTGTTCCCTGCAGACACTTCTACTTTTAAAATGAGATTTCAACCCAAGTCGGGGGCGGGGGGGGGGGGGGGGGGGGGGGGTAGAACCCACGCAACATTCGTTTTACATGCTTAAGCACGGCCAAGTCAGGAAAGCAAATGCTGATCACTGCAACACTGTCAACGCCCATACAGCACCAGACATGCATTTTCCAACTCAAGGGAAACTTGTAGAAAGATCCCAGCCACGGTCACGGAGTGCCGGAAGAGTCCAAAGAATAAGGGTTCTACGGGGCTCTACTTAACTGTCCTAGGAGAGGTCTGTGGCGGGGAAGACAGATGCACTCACTTCCAGTCGTGCTGGAAAGCCGTCCCTGACACCTGCAGAAGGGCGTTCGCGGTGAGGAGCAGGGTAACGGGCCGCCCCAGCAAACAAAGGTCAGGTCACTGTCCAGCTTCCGTGTCCCTCCCTTCAGCCAAGAGCAGACTCGCGCTAATACGCAACCATGGCATCGGCTGACTGCGAGGGCTGCTTATGGTATCACAGTGCTGAAAATACTAATTCTCACCTTGTGAGTTTTCCCCAGCTCTTCTCTTTTCTGCTAAGATTCCAAAACACTTGACTAATGTGCCCACGGATGGCACCCCTACGGGGCAGGCAGCGGGTGCTATCCAGTCCATCATGAGCCGCTCAGGGAGCGCAGCGGGGAAGTCGGGGAACCGCAGCCCCGTCCCCGGTCGACAGGAAGCCTGTGTAAGCAGCCCCTTGGGCCCCGGCTCCGCCTCGACTGTCCCTGCGGTGGGGGCCCCAGCCATGCCTAATGGCACCACTGTGGTCCCTTCAATGAGGAAGAGTCAAGATTCCAGGAAGACAAACACACTTTATGTTTACCGCTAATGGTTTCTGCAACACCCATGTTTTGGTTTTCACTCATCGCCACACCGAACGCAGAGATGGAAAAGAATCCCTGTGTCTGAGAGTAAGTGCCACGCTGGCAATCTACAGGTTCAGAGGGCTCTGGTGGCGGGGGCGAGGCCAAGGTTCTTCTTCTCTCCCACCCCGCATGGAAACCCAGCTGGCAATGACCTAGCACGGCCCCCCCCCCTTAGAATCCAAGGCCATTCCCGCAAAAGCAAAGAGCCCAGGTGCCGCACCCCCCCCCCCAACTGCGGCCCTTGAGATTGCCCCCCAGGAAGTGGAGGTGGGGGGAGGTGGCCCGAGGCAACCCACCGCCAGCAGGCGAGCCTCCCCTCTCCCAGCGCCCTGGCGACCGTGATCCCTGGGTCCACAGCCCCACCGACAGGACCTCCGCCTGGCCTGCTCCTGACAACATGAGCTGCCCGGCTCCTCCGGGGGGGCCCTCCTGGCCGCCCAAGCAAGGAATGACCAGAGAGGCGCCAAGCCTCACTTCCACCTTGGCACCTGCAACCCTACCTGGAACCATTTTAAAACCGTGTCGCCTCCTCACGGCGACAGGAAACAGAGCAGCGTCCTTGACCCGGACGAGACACTCGCTCCTGTAGCAGGCCGGCGGCACCAGGAAGGCCCGCGCTCGCCACCGGCTGCTGTGTGCCCACTAAGTGTCAGCTGGTTGTACGTCCCACCTCCCCGCTGCTCGGCTGAGTAAACAGGCGTGGGGACCTGCCCCACCCGCAGGGGGGAGAAGGCAGATCCCCTCCCCACGGCACGCCGCGGTCAGCTACCCGCCCCACGCTGCGCACCCCCCCACGCCGGCCCTGCGGGCGCTCGCGCTGACCAGCAGTGCCGCTGCCTCCAGGAAGGCCTCCAGGAAGGGAAGAAGCTTTGTTAAGTTGTGCTGCATCTGAACGTGCATCCAAAAGCGTGTTCCTGGGGGTTCGGCTGATGGGAGGAGGCAGTGATGTCCAATCTCAGGGAGTCCCTGTTAACAAGGAGACTGACGCAGGGTTCAGACTGGACCCCCGGGGAGAGGCCAGGCTGCGAGCATGAGTCAGCAAGCACCGGGGAGCCCACGAGGAGCCAGAACAGACGCATCCCGGTTTTCCCGTTTCTTCTCGGGCCCCAAGGCCACGGGAAACAGGGCAACCCCGTGTGCGTGGCCATCTCACGTGAACCACTGGAAAACGCCTTCACGCCTCCTGCGGCAAACAGGAGCCTACAAAGCCCTTCTTGCTACTGCCAACAGAAAAGAAACCAAACTCGTGGTCGGGGAGAAGTCCCCAGCAGGAGCTTCTGTTTGCAGGTGCCCAGCAACTCCCGTGTACAGAGCAGGGAGCAATGCCGGGCCCCCGATCCCTAAAAGGAAACTTCCAGAAGATTCCAGAACTTAATCTAGAGACACTTCTAATTTATGTTCAGTAAGGGTTTTAAACCATTGGTTTAGTGAGAAACTACGTTTTTAAACATTGTTTTGTAAGTTTCTTTATACACGATGAGACAGCAAAAGCATGCGCACAAGCAGGAGAAGGGGCAGAGAGAGAGGGAGAGGGTCCCAAGCAGGCTCCATGCTGTCGGCACAGAGTCCGACGTGGGGCTCAAACTCACGAACAGTGTGATCGCTACCTGAGCGGAAGTCAGACTCTTAACCGACTAAGACACCCGGGCACCCCAAACTATTTCTAACTGTCCCTGGGTGTTTGTCCCTCTTTAAATATCCAGTTGAATCCACCTTTTTAATACAAGTACATTGCGTGTTCTTTGGCTTTTCCCAGAGGCTCCTGTTTTTACGCACAGAGGCTTCAGTGCTGAGAACAGTGTGCTTCTCTGTGCTCTCGTTATCTTGGCCTAAAGGAAAACTATCCTGAGACATGATACCGAACCCAGGAATCCCCAGTCACCTGGAGCCCAAAGACACAAATTGCAAGGGGGTCAGGAGAAGTGCCGCAGCCCTAGAGGGTCACCCTCCCTGTCATCGTCATCTCCCAGGCTCATCTGGTGTCACAGACAAGAAGCCATTGATTGGTGAGCAGGGCTGCAGTGTTCCACCTATTCACAGGTAGAGCTCCAAATGTGCCCTAGGCTTGTGCAGTGCACTACCCACACAACTGTACTGGCAGCACAGTGAGAGGGGATCTTTTGGAGGGGACTATGTTACTTTCTGCTTTTTTGTTTTGGTGGAAGGAGAATTTTGAAGTGAAAGTAAGATGTCTCAGAGAAATAAGGGCACACAGATTCTCCTCTCTTACGTGCCAAACATACAAGTTATGACCTGTCTGGTCCCCCAGAAGGAACTTGATGGAACTGCGCAGGGTCTGGCCGGTAGCAGGTGTCTGTCCCCAGGTAGTTCCCTCACCTGTGAGTGGGGCTGTTTTCTAAAAGGGTGCAACAGACATCCCTGAGCACCTGCCTCTTGTCCTGGTTCCCAGTCACAGTCCAGTATACACTGGACCAGAGGGTTGGCTCACTCCCCACAGCATTCAGCAGACACCTGGCAGAGACACCTGCACACACAGCACTGATGACAGGGGTGGAGGTGACACGGAGCCCGGCACGGCGAGCCACAGTGCAGTCACTTCTCCCTGGCTCTATCCTTCTAGAACCTTGGGAGGAAGATCTCAGTACAGCCACTAACCAAACCAATAGGTGCTAAAAACACATACGTTCTCCCTCATTTTGTTTTCTGCTGAGAACATGCCCTGGCTTTAAATATTAAACCTTAAAAAGTAAATCTTGCAACAAGAGTTGCTTTGCTCTTGAGCCTCAGAGAACACCACAGCCTCTAAAGACCCCCCCCTCCCCGAACACGAAGTTAATGCTACCAAGTTACAACCCACCCACCTCCAGTGAGATCAGCAAGTAGCAGCCTTGAGCTACACAGGAGTGGAGACTAAACTCAAAGGAAGACGTCCCTGTCACACAGCTGAGCATGTCTTTCGGCCCCCAATTTAAAATAAAATTGGGGGCACCTGGGTGGCTCAGTCGGTTAAGCATCCGACTTCGGCTCAGGTCACGATCTCCCGGTTCGTGGGTTCGAGCCCCGCGTCGGGCTCTGTGCCGACAGCTCGGTGCCTGGAGCCCGCTTCGGATTCTGTGTCTCCTTCTCTCTCTGCCCCTCCCTGCTCATGCCCCCCCCCCCCAAATAAATAAACTTAAAAAATGAAATAAAATAATGTAAAATAAAAACTGACAGTGTTTCCTAGGCCCTGAGGACCCTGCCGGCTCACCGTCCCTCGTCCGTCCCTCGTGGTGGCCTACCCTGCTCCTGAGTGAGAGCGTTCGGTTCTGCTCACCCAGACAGGCAGTACTTTCCAAAACGCAATTGGGATGCTGAGTTCCCCCCGCCCCTCACCGAAGGAAACACTTTCAAATAAAGTGACACGTTTTATGTCCTTTATTATCTCAAGTCGCCTCCTAAGGCACGATTTGGTGGCGGCTCATGTGTCGGGAAGCTGCCACAGCACAGTCGTTCACGTGGTGCACTGCACTCTGAAATGTCTGTTTTTTAAGCCAAAGCAGTTCTGGTCGCGAGGTCGTCCATCCTTCCGTCTGCGGGTCCCCCACAAAGAACAGACCCCACCGCGGACTCAATCATTACCACCATCCAACTGCTAATTGAAAGCTGTCCTCGACTCTCACAGGTAATGCCAGGAGAAAGTCACTTATGAGTGCCTGCACCAGTCAGAAAGTATACGGGGTGGGGGGGTGGACAAAGACGTGAAAAGGGGAGGAGAGACAGACAGACACACAGACAGACAGTGAGAAAAAAAGGCGGGGGAGATGGAACCGGAACGTTATCAATAAAAGAGGCAGCGACGGCTCAGAGAGAAACCTACTTCAGAGAGGCTGCAGAAAATAAGATGTTTTGGTTGCCTGCATGTTTCACGCAGCTGTGAAAATAGTGAGCTGCTTCATAAAAGAACGTGGCGAGATACTGCAGCTAATCAAAAAGACGGAGGTGCAAATGGAATGTGTTCATAAAGCCGGCACCTTGTGCGGAAGAAAAGGGATTTAGGGAAAGGCAGGTGCCCAGGAAGGAGCATCTCTGTTCAAGGGGGAAAGTTTCAAGATGGTTTTTCCCCTTCACTTGTTTAAAAATAAAAAATTCCTCACCAAATGCCAGCTGTGTGTCAGGTTCCATTTGTCTTTATAACAGAGTATCAAGAAGGAGTGTGGAAATAAATAAATACAGAGAGATGACTGACCAAGAATTGCAGGCAGGCGGACAGCCGGGCTGGAGGAGGTGAGCCCCACGTTGCAACTGCCGAAAAATAACATTTCAGTTTCGAGCTCGGCACTGTCACCCCATGGTCACTGAGACACCCCTGCCCCCGCACGCTCCTCCAGGCCCGTTATACTGTCCCCCCACCGCACCCCCGACACTGCTGGGTGGGATAGGAGCTGCCTTCATTTGTACACTCCTTCGCTGCTGGGTCCACGAGCAGGCACCAAATAGCACGCACGTAAAGGAGGAGGTGGGGATACATCAACCACGGTCAGAACCGTAAGAGCAACTTGCACACATCACAGAATAAAGGAGCCTCGGGCCATGGTTGAAGGGGGGGGGGGGGCTCTGGAAAAAAGTCTGCAAGGGAGAGACGGGCCTGAGCTCTATACCAGACTGGTAACGAGGCACAACTGGGATACAATTTTTTTTTTTTCTGGCTGCTGCCATATCTTGTATATCCCAGATAGCAAAGAGCTCCACCATTTCTCTCCTTTTCTCCCACAAGCCATTGGCAACGCTTCAAGTTGAGTGAGTGGCAGGAACACCACAGAAGGCCCACTCTGGAATGGCACCCAGGAGTCCTCCCACCTGCCTCCTCCCGAAATCTGCCTCTTCGCTGGCCCTGGGCTCCCCTGGCTCTGCCCGAGCCTCAGGAGCCCTCCCCTTCCCCCTAGCAGGGTGAGGGCGAGCTCCGGCAGCGCCCCCAGCGGCCCCAGGACATGTCAAGAGGCGGGAGCTCAGGAGCGCAGGCAGCGCGCCCCGGGCCCTGTCCTTGGTGCTGCCGCCGGCTGCACACCCGCTGCGCCCTAGGTGGCAGGGGGCCGCCCAGGCCTCCCCGCTCCTTCCCTCCAGCTTGGCCTCTGGCCCCTGCAGAAGGTCAGTGAATACACCCAGCTCTACGCTGCTCCTGCCCGAGGGCACTGGGTGAGGGGCATTCACAATGAAGGCCCAGCACAGAGAGGCCGGGCGGGAGGTGGAGGGGCAGGAGGGGGGTACTTCCTGGACTCCCAGCTTCTCTCCCAGCGTCCTGAGACAACCCAAGGCCCAGGAATGGATGGCGGTCTCTCGAAGTCCCAGGCCTCTGGCGGGTGGATCAGATAAATCATTTAAGTCCTCTTTTTATGCAGGAAGGGAATCGCTGTTGGAAAGGGGCGCCTCGTGCCAGAAAGCCCCAGCAGCTCCAACGCAAACAGCCGATACGCCACTGGCAGACCACCCCCTCACACGCAGCTGCCTCACCAGGCCCAGGCCTGAGTGCACCCCGTTCGCTTCACCTCTGCTCCCTCAACCCCAGGGTTTCCCACACCACCCACGCTGTCGCCCTCCCAGAATCTCCCAGCAGGAGAACGAGGGGTTAAGCGTCGCTCCCAGGAGTGTGCCGCGAGTCGGTGCCCACGCAGGGAGGCCTCCAGTCCCCGGGGACGAACGGGGGTGGCAGCCTTGGTCCTCGGCTCTGGAGGCAGCTCCGCGCTCCCTGGTGGAGGCGGGGAGAGAGGGTCCGCCTAACTGGTGCTCAGAAGGTGCCCCTCCGCCCCTGACGCTGCCCCCCGAAGCCCCCACCGGGGCCACTCCCCCTACCCACAGGCACCCTGCTTTCATCGGCCGTGCTCTCAGTGCAACTTTTCTCCCTCTCCCTCCACAATTTTCGCTCACCTGGAGGGTCTAGTTTTAATTAGCGTAATATCCCCATTAACAACGCCGCCTAATTAAGACGTCCGCCCAAATCCACTATGCACACTTAATGAGCAGGTACTGCCGTCATGTTTATACTTTTACTTATTTTTTATTTATTTACGTATTTATTTTTTGCAGGCCAATAAAACCAAAGCTGTCTTCCGACTGAAAGACCTCATTACGTTCGACCTGACTCCATTAGCCTGGTACCTGCTTGGTGCAAAGTGCCCTGGGCTCCCCGGTGGGCGCCCAGGGCGTCCCTGAGCCGAGCAGGTGTCTCAACAGGAAATTAGCAACCTGGCGCATGCAGAGGCCCGACTTCACCCCTAGGGGAGGAGGGGACAAGGAGGTCTCTCCTGGGGGATGGTTCCTTCGGCCCCTTTCCTTTGCCTCCACTGCCGGGTGTTTCGCGCGTCAGTAAGTGCGGCGCCGCGGGAGTCCTTTTTAAAAGTGGCCATTAAAAAATAAACCTGGTCCCTCGGAAAGGCTGGAAAGCTGTCACGGAGGAGTTTCTCCCCACCCCGCAGGACCCCGCGCTAGCTGGTGGGGCCGGAGTTCCAGACTCCCAGGGACACCCTCCACCCCACGTGACACTCTGGATCCCAGGGCCGCTCTGGGACGGACGGGGTCCCAACGTCCCTCCGCGCCAGGCGCCGCTCCCTCGTCCTCTCTCCGACTGGGTGAGGGCCCCTGTCAGCGCGCGGACTGCGGAGATGCCGGGGAGGCTCCGCGCCCGGCAGCGGATGCGACCTTGGGCCTCGGGCCGCGCCCGGGGCCCCGCGGAGACAACCCTCCCAAAGGGAGGAGCGCCACTGGCCCCAGAGCCGCCGGGGCAGAAAGTTTGGGCCAGGGGTATGCCCCGCCGCCCCGGCTCCGGCTTCTCCAGCCGGGCTGCGCTGGCCCCCGGGGGAGCGGCCAAGGCTGGGGAGAAGCAGACTCGGTTCGGCTTGGAGCCTCCCTGACGCCTCTCGGAGACTCCGCCGGGAGCGCCCCCAGCCCGCCCCCTGGAGGGCCCGGCGCGCTGCTCGCCCCCACCCCTCCCCTCCGCCGCCTACCCTCGCGCACACAGCGCGGCGGCCCGGATCCTCTTTAGGGAGCCGTGGGAGCCCCTTCCCTCCCACAACTCCTTTGGGTCAACTCCTCCCGTGAAGCCCCCACCCCCCACCCCCCGAGGACTCGGGCTGGGCTCCCGCGGCCTGGGTGCTGGGGGAGAAGGGGACTGCACCCCGCGGGGTCGCTAACCCCTGCTCCCACCCGCGCGGGCTCCGGCCGCCCTCCGGGACGCGCCCCGCCGGGCCGGGATCTCCGTGCGCCTTGGCGCCCCCCCCCCCCCCCCCCGCTGGGGACTTCCCCGCGCCGGGCATTGTGCCGCCGCCGCCGCCGCCACCGCCGCCACACAGCGCGCGGGACTCCCCTGCGTCTCCATGGAGCCCGACCCCGGGGCCTTCCCATTCACAAATCCGCCCCTCCGGCCTCCGGCTGGGCCACGTGTCCCGACCCCAGCCCGGGAGGGAGCCGGGGAGCCCAGACCCCGCGCGGAGACCCCTGACCCCGAGGGCACCACCCCTCCCCGCGCGCCTTCGGGACGGTCCCCGGCCCGCGCACTGCAGCCCCGCCTCCCTCTGCGGGGTCTCGCGAGCCCCTCCCCGGGCCGCGCTCACCGCCCGCCCCCCCCCCGCCCGGCCCCCAGCCCTCTCCACGCGAAGGTAATGACCGCCGCAGGGCGATGCGCGGGCGGCGAGGGTCGGGCTACTCACGGGCTCAGCGCTCCCCGCGGCAGGTGACGGGGGCCCGGCGGCCATGCCCCGGCTGCATCCCGGCCGCCGAGCGGGGGCAGCGGCGTCCCGGGGCCGCGCGGGCACCGCGAGCCGGCGGCGAGTGGCACGCGGGGCCGGGCTCGGGCGGCGGCGGCGGCCGCGTCTCCTCCGACCACGCGAGCGGCTGGGGCCGGGGCCGGGGCCGGGGCGGCTATCCGAAGAGGTTCCGCCGGCTCCGGAGCAGCCCCGCTGCTCGGCGCTCCGCACTCGCTCTTCTTCGCCGCCTCCTCCTCCTCCTCCTCTCTCTCTCTCTCTCTCTCCCTCCCTCCCTCCCTCCCTCCCTCTGTACCCCTCCCTCCCTCCCTCCTCTCTCTCCTCTCGCCTCTCTCTCCTCCCCCTTTCGCTCTCTCCCTCTCCCCGGTTCCTCCGGCTCGCTCGGCTGGAGCGAGGAGACAGCGGGAGCACGCGGCGGCGGCGGCGGCGGCGGCGGCTCGGGCGGAGCGCGCAGCGCGCGGCGAGGGAGGGGGCTCGGGCGGCCGCGCGGCCGGGGACAGCAGCGGGGCGGGGAGGCCCGACGCACCCTGGCGGCCCGCAGCGCCGGCCCCCGCGGAGCCCCCGAAAGGATGAAGTGGGCGAGGCGCAGGGGTCCCCGGAGCCCCGAGCTGCGGGGGTCCCCGCGAGCACCGCCCTCCGGCCCTGGCCCCGCCTTTCCTCCCTCCCCCTCTCCCTCCCTCCTGGCGATCGCGGGGGCAGGCAGCTCCTATGAGGACCCCTGCCCTCCCACCTCCCTGGCCGTGGCCCAGAAAGGACAACACTGGGGCGCCCCAGACATGCAACTCAGGCAGGGGGGAGAGAATGCCCCCCCACCCCCCGCCCACACACACTCCTCTGCCGCTGGTCTGCGTTGCCTTGCCTCCTCTTCCTCTTTGCCCACAGGCCTGAAATCCCGGGCCTTGCCACTCTCTCTGGATGAAGAGTGGAGGGGCCACACAGGGTCACTACTGGGGTGTTTGTCCAGACTGGCCAACCCAACCTATGTAAACATTTCTGCCCTGGCTGGAGAAGTGGGGCTGTCACTGTCACAGGTCAGCCTAGGTTGCACCTAAAATCAGAAGAACAGGCAGTCCTGTCCCCACCCCACCACCCCAGCCCCTCGCCCAACCCCAGCGAAGGAGCTCTGGTTTAGGGGCTGGGAGGGGAGATGGAAAGCCAAAGCAAAGGGCCAGTGGAGTGGGGATCCTGTGGGGCAGCGGGATGAGACCCTTGGGGGTCAGGAAGGTCAGCACCAAAGGCAGGTAGTAGGCCCCCCACTGTTCCAAACAGACCCACAGCACTGGGCAGGGCCTTGCTCTCATTTCTAAGGGAAAAACAGATGCTGGGCCCAGAATGCCACAGGGCAGGGCGGGGGGGGGGGGGGAGCTATAACTTCAAAGATGTTCTCGATCTAAAAACAAACGAAAAGCCCGTCCCAGGTTGCTGTTACTTCTGGATGCTGCTTCTGGAACCATGATTCCTCCTTGCACCTGACTGTCCTGCTTCTCTGCGTGAGGAGAAAGCATGTCATGGAATCTGGGGTTTGCTAGGAGCCTAGAAGATGCAGAGGCAGTGAAGGGAGGGATGTGAACTCTGTGTTCCTGCATGCCCGGGGCTCCGAGCGGCCAGCTGCCTTCCCTGCAGGGTGAAGACAGACAGTGTCCAAGACAAGTGGCTACTGTCCACTTACAAGCTTAATGCTTTTAATTTCTGGCCCTCCAGCCTGTCTGCATCATTGATCTGTCTTGGCCAGTGGGGATCGTGCTATACAATTTCGAGTGGGCTGCTCGGCCTACAGCTAACCGCCAGATAAATGCCTTGTCCACCAGCAAGGTAGCTGCTTGGTTGACTGAACTTTCCCCGGCCCCCATATTTAAAATGGCACATCCCTGCTCGAAAGACCTAACTGGCTCTGTCTGTCCTCTGCTGTCGGATGGTCCAGGCTTCCGTGGCCTCCAACTTGTGGCTGGGCCCACCCACTCCCCATCACCCGACTGTCTCCTTACAGGCTAGGCCTCTTCCTTCACAGGCAAGGCACAGCTCCTTATAGGCCGCTCTTCCGGATCATTCCAGAAAAGCCCTCTGAAGACAGCACCAAATCTTGCTCCCAAGCTCCAGCCAGTGCTCAGCCCCTTGTGTGTGGGCCGAAGTCGGCATCTGTGGCCGCTTCGGCCACAGGACCTGCACACCGGGATTCCCCCCTTGGGGACAGGCCCCAGCGAGGCTGGCCTCGAGCCCCAGGGAACAATCCTTCTGGCCGCAGCTGCCATCAAACTAGGGATCTGGCCAGAAAAGGGCATCAGGACCCATCTGTATGTCCTCTTATCAGGAGCACCTAGGAGGCTGTCCATCTTGGGATATCATCCAAGAGGATTTTACAAACCTCTGACTTGGGAGACTTTTTGTTTTTTGGGTTTTCTTAAGCAAGAACAGGGAGAAGGAACTGAGAATGGTCCTTTGCGATAATAATTAGGGACAAAACGAAAGGAGACTTACCTCTGAGACTAGAATGGCAATCCCCTGAGGAGAATGAAGCAGGGGCTCTGGGGCCAGAGAGGCATCCTGTACTCCAGAGGCGGGGAGCCCCGCTCGGCCCCCAGAGCACCCCATCCTGCAGGCAAAGCCAGGAGAGCCCCCTTCTCCTCCCGCAGGTTTTAGGGAAAACCTAAAGACATAAACTTGCTGTTTCCCGGCACAGAGCGGACCAGCCTTCCTCCAGGAAAGCCCCAGTGGACACGCCTACCCGGCCCTCAGAGCTTCCCGTGGGCTTTGCAGCCCCCTCCCCTAAATATGAGTAGACCCCCCCCCCATTACCAGACACGGAGGAAAACCGTTCAGAGAATAGCCACCAAATAACCCAGGACGGGTGGGAGGGGGCAACTTTGAGGAAACAAAGAGGAGAAAGGATCAGAATCGGCCACTTGAATGTCCTCAGAGGCGGCAGAGAAGACGGGCACCCACGCACCAAGAGCAGAACGCTCTTCGAGGGAAGGCACTTAGAGAACACCACCAGGCAAATTTCCCTAGAGAAGAGTTTCCAAGTTCTTAGCGCAGCGGACGGAAACTGACCCACAGGAAGGCCTATGAACGCGGAAAGCACAGCCCTAAGGACAAAGACCCCCCCACCAAGTCTCCAGGTCCCATAGAAAGGAGCCCAGACGAGAAGGGGCCTCAGCGGGTCTCAAGAGCAGAAGCTGACAGATAAGGCGGTGCCAACGGGAAAGCTCTCCTGGCCTAGGATCCCTTCCTCAGCCAGATTAACAACCAAATGTGAGATTAAGATAAAGACGCTTACGCACGCAAGGTCTCAAATGCATTTATTCCCTATGCGCCGTTTCTCAGGAAGCTACTAGAGGGTGTGCTCCAACAAAACAGGGGAGGAAAGCCTGAAAGCAGATGATGGGGGGGGGGGGGCGCAGATGAGCCAATGGCTCCAGTAAAAGGGAGAGAGGAGAGCCATCTACAGGAGAGACAAGGAAGGTCGTGGGAGGGGAGCCGTCAGAGTAGAGCAGGGTGGTGGCGGTCCAAATGGCAGCAACACACACGTCGAGGGCTGTGCTCACCAAAACGTCTCCGGACACGTGGGGCATCTGGGGGGCTCAGTCGGTTGAGAGTCCGACTCTTGATTTCGGCTCAGGCCATAATCTCGTGGTTTGTGAGTTCAAGCCCCGCGTCAGTTCTGTGCTGACAGCACGGAGCCTGCTTCAGATTCTCTCTCTCTGTTTCTCCCTCTGCCCCTCCCCAATTTGCACCCTGTCTCTCTCTCCCTCTCTCACAATAATAAACATTTTAAAAATGCTTCTAAGTTGGGGCGCCTGGGTGGCGCAGTCGGTTGGGCGTCCGACTTCAGCCAGGTCACGATCTCGCGGTCCATGAGTTCGAGCCCCGCGTCGGGCTCTGGGCTGATGGCTCGGAGCCTGGAGCCTGTTTCCGATTCTGTGTCTCCCTCTCTCTCTGCCCCTCCCCCGTTCATGCTCTGTCTCTCTCTGTCCCAAAAATTAAAAAAAAAAAAAAGTTGAAAAAATAAATAAATAAATAAAAATGCCTCTAAGCATCATGCTGCCCGTTTAACTCCAAATGTTCCCCGCCCAGGTTCAGGTCTGTCCCTGGCCTGCCTGGGCCAGGTCCTGATGGAGCTCCTGCTCTCCTCTCCAAGCACTGCCACCTGTATAAGCTGAAGGCACTCGTTTCATCCCTCGGTAGTGACCTCTTAGAAACAGGAGGGTGGTGGGGCGCCTGGGTGGCTCAGTCGGTTCAGCGTCCGACTTCAGTTCAGGTCACGATCTCGCGGTCCGTGAGTTCGAGCCCCGCGTCAGGCTCTGGGCTGATGGCTCAGAGCCTGGAGCCTGTTTCAGATTCTGTGTCTCCCTCTCTCTGCCCCTCCCCCGTTCATGCTCTGTCTCTCTCTGTCTCAAAAATAAATAAACGTTAAAAAAAAAAATTTTTTTTTAAAAAGAAACAGGAGGGTGGCCCCGGTGAGGCAGAAAATGCAGATCAGCCTATTCTCCCCCACCAACCTGCTGGACACCCCATCTGGGGTGGGCCCTCCGTCCCCCGGGAAGCCCTCGCGGCCTTGCCAAGAGCCTCCTAGAACAGACGCCATGGTGCCTTCACTGACTCCCTAAGAAGGGCTCTTAGAAACTCAGCCCGAGGCCACACTGGGACCCCCAAGCCACTCCCCTTGTCTTCTTTCTCCCCATCCCTCCATCCAAGACCAACAGCTGAAGCGGCCACGGCAGAAAGGACACCGTGGCCCTTTCGAGCGACCACTTCGCACAGAAGGAGGGAAGGGTCGGAGGAAAACAGGATGTCGGGGACTTCTTTTCCTTGTCGGTCTCTCGTGACCTTGTCAGAGCCGCAGATGACCAGCTGGCGTGCTGGTGGAGCTTGTCACCGGGCTTCCTGGGTGAGTCTTTTCATCCAGTGGAGCAAATGGTAAGGCTACTTAAGGCAACGATAACTCCCTTGTTAGGAAGGCCCCTCCTCCCTCTCCTCTCTCCCCTCTCCACACCATATTTCTATTACCTATAAATACACAGTGCTTCCGTTTCCCCACCCCCGCACCCCACTGCTGGCTACGCAGGGTTTCCCATCTGGGCCACGGTCTGAGCAGCGCTGTGGATCCTGAAGAAGTGTCTGCCCGTATTCACGGCCGGTCCCACCCACAGGGACTGCCCCACAGGGGCTGGGAAACAACCCACCAACATTCCTGCATGCGGGGCAGACGTGCAAAAGCTTATGTTCTGTGGGGCTCCAGGGGGTTGTGTCTCCCAGGCCCCAGGAAATCTAGATCACGGTGAAAGCTGGGGGGTCAGAGGCTCCAAGTACTGACTTAACCGGTGAAGTCACAGAGGCTGGATCCTGGCCTCTGGCCGCAGCGGGTGCAGAGGCCCTCGTCCCACGCGGAGCCACAGCACCGGCCACGCCAGCGGGGCCGGCTGCACACCTGAGCCACCACCCGCCCACCCTTGCTCCTGGCGGTCGACCGCACCGTCTTTGTCACTGGGAAGGGAGACCTCAGACTTCCTCCCCTTCTGCCTTTCCTCCCAGAGCCCCTCCTGCTTTCTCCGTCCAGCCCTCTCGTGCCTCCGCCTCTCCCATCTTTCCTGCTCTAGGGGCCTTCACCCACCAGCCTGAACGCAGATCAGGTCCCACCCAGGCTGTGAGCGCCATCCAGAGACGCTGCTCTCTCCCCACGGCCCCCGCCACCCTCTCCCCGTTATGGATGACAGTCCCCACCTGCTCCCAGCACCCCACAGAACGCCTCTCCCAGGGCCACCAGGGACGGGAGTCCCCAAACCAGCCCGCGCTCCACCCTGAGTGTGCTTGCTCATTCAAGGCAGGTGGCCCTGCTGTCCACTCCCTTTCTGGAAACTTCCTCCTCATCCTGCGCAACAGCAAGCTCTCCTGCTCTTCCCTCCTCCTTCCTGCCGCTTGCTTCCCTCACTGCTCCCCAAGTGCCAGCTTTCCCCGAGACTCAATCTCCAGTTCACGTTATTTTCCTCCACGATCTTACCCCTTCCCTGGCTTCCTGTCCCAGATGTCTTCGTGGCATTTCCGGCCGGAAGCAGCTCTAGAGGTCATTGCGTACAGTCCCCTCCTGTCACGTTGGAGGAAACCGAGGCTCAGAGCAGCCAGGCTGTTGGGGAACCTGCGCAGAAGCCCTGGACCCTCAACCCGGCCTCGGAGTCTGGGAGCAGGGCTACCCCCCGCCCCCACCGCACCTCCCACATCACATGCAGGGGAGCAGGTAGGTGTATCTCCAATGTCACACACACACTTCCAGACTTGATATTTTATTTAAGAGTGTGCAGCTCTATATCAGTACCCGGTTGCTTGCAGTTCTGACATTTATCTTCTCGAGAGGAGGGCGAACCCCTTGCAAATCATGCCATGTCTCCTCCCACGTGGATGGGAAATGTCAGAGGGAGATCCAGACAGCTCAGGGTCCTGTGTCCACATTGCACATACTTCTCTCGTCACCCTGCTTGATAACGCAGCTGCTTCTGGAGAGCCGAGATGGCCTGGGGACTGTGCGAGGGGCACAGGGCACGGCGACCCCAGGTGCCACCCAACTTTCATAACCGGGGCGACGGCTGGAGCTGAGAGCCTCCCAGAACAGATGCCGAAGTCCGTGTGAGGACCAGTCGGTTCCTCCCCATCTTCCTAGACCGACTCGTTTCGAGTGGGACGCACGCCATATCTTTGAGCTCAGCCTGTGATCGCACAATAATACCCACCCAGAAAACAAATTAAAAATAGGAAAAATCCATCCGAGTCGTGTGTCTGCCGAGGCAGAGTGCTGTCAGATTGCTAGGCAACCCCAGGCAATCCTGTGGGAAGAAGGTCTGTGCTAAGCTTGTTCCACAGAAGTAGCACTCTTGTCCCTTTTGTGTGGATGTGCTCAGCCGAATCTGAGCAGACATGAACAGAGGGAAGGCGCGAGCTGCCCAAGCTGAAGGAGCACGCGTCCGCCTGGACAGACAGATTCTCCGGGGGACAGAGAAGACGCTGGGTGTCCACAGGACGCGAGACACCTGGACGCACCCTGGAAAATCAATCTGATTTCCCCGTGTTCCCCAAGAGCCACGTGTGTAGCACTGTGTAGGCAAAACACCTGAATTTTAACGGACACCCCCCCCCCCCCATGTTCTTCATCACCTCCAGCAAGAGGTGAAGGGAAGCAAGTTCAGGAGGCTGGAGGCAGATGAAAGACAGCTGCGTGGCAGGAGACGGGCTGAGAAGGGGAGCCAGGGCTGGAAAACACTGAGTCATGGGCACATCCGGCTCTGTGCTCCCAAGGCTCCGGCACTCTTCCCACAGCACGAACAGCAATCACGTCGCGGGGTTCGTGGGGGTTGAAACGTTGACTGGGCGTGTAAAACACTTTCAACAGAAAAAGGCGGAAAATGTGGCATCGTGAAAAATGACAAGGCTTTCCCATTTGATGCTGAAGTCTCCAGAGCAGGAGAGGGCGAGACTGAGGGAGTGTCCTCCTTTCATGACACGCAGGGAGTGCGCCGGGCCTCAGCAGCAGCGCCAGGGTCCTGGGGCCGCCAGAACCCAACATCAGGGGCAGAAGACCACAGAGACGTCTTCTCTCACAGCCCTGGAGGCCAGAAGTCCCAAATCCGCGTGTCAGCAGGGCCGCACCATCTCTCAGGGCTCTGGTGAGAGACCGTTCCAGGCCACCTCCCAGCTTCGGGGGCCTGCTGGCCACTCTCGGGGCTCCTTGGCTTGTGGCAACATCACCTCCCCTCTGCCTCTGTCTCCACGTGGCCTCCTCTGTGCGCCCCCCTCTTACAAGGGCATGACATGGAGTTTAGGCCCCACCTAATCCAGAACGACTCGTCCTAACCAGCTATGTCCTCGAAAACCCTGCTTCCTGGGAAGGCCCCCTCCTGAGGTGCTGGGCGGTCACGAATTTTAACAGACACCGTGTCCAGGGGATCAATAATGAAATGAGACAAGCTTCCGAGCAGGCAGGCGCCAGCCATCATCTGATCCAGCCCCTCCCTCTGTGGGAAACTCTCTTACCTTACAACCCTCCAACAGGGTGTCACCTCGCTCGGCCTGAGCACCACCTCCCAGGATGGACTCCCCCCTCCCCCTGCCGAGGGGAGGACCTGTACCTACTAGAAAATATTCTTCCAATGCTGACCTCAGACCCACCGCGCATGCTCGCTGTCTGGCTGGGGGTTCACCTCTGCCTCCTGGAGCGACGAGGAACAGGGAAGAGTGATCATGACTCCTTCCTACACTGTCAAGCCCAGCGCACAGGTGTGCACACAGGTGCACACACCACACAGATGCCCACAGGTGCACACAAGTACACAGAGATGCACACAGGCATTCACACAGGTGCACACAGATGCCCACAGGTACACGCAGACGCACACACAGATGACCACAGGTGCACACAGATGATTACAGGTGCACACAGATACACACAGGTGTGAACACCAGAACACACAGCACACAGATGCCCACAGGTGCACACAGATGCACACAGGCACACATAGGCATACACGGGTGCACAAAGGCATGCACACAGGTGCACAAAGGTGTACATACTGACACACACAGCACACAGATGCACCCAGGATCCCACAGGTGGACACAGGCACCCACAGGTGCACACATATATGCACACAGGTATGCACACGGGCATGTGCACAGAGATGCACACAAGCATACACACAGGTGCACACATGCAAAGAGGTACACACGCGGTCCCACAGCTGCTTTTCAAATGACCTCTCTCCACCCTAACTACCACCCTGGAATTTTGCACGAGCGTCTGGAGGCCCCAGAACATACCCAGAACCCAGATCTAGCCCCACAGCAGTTGAATGGCAAAGAGGCGACACGTTCCTAATAGTTGCTGCAATGGGCCACCTCATTTCAAGCCCATTTCTTCTGCCCCGTTTCTCTGTACATACGTTCAAACATATGCGGAGCGGGGTGGGGGGGGGGGGGGGGGGGAGGGCTTCCTCGGGACTCCTGTTAAATTTAATCCACAGCCCACCTATCTGGCTCTGTCATCTGACACATCAGCCTGTCCATCAGTTCATATCATCCCTGGGTTGAAAGCAGGAAGGAAGAGCCTGACCGAGGCTGGCGAGAAACGTTGGGGGAGGGGGGTGAGCAGAGCCGGTGGGTGGCCACGGCTCTGTACTTTTTAAGGGTACAGCTATTAAATCGTAGCAGCTAACATAGAAAGAAAGCTTCACTAAATCATTCCGGATGGCTTTTATCCTTCGAGTTTAGAATATAACAAACTCCTTAATGGAAAATTCAGACCTTTGCTACTCCATGAATTTCTTTCATTTCTTCCAGTTTCACCGAGATATAACTGACATAGGACACCGTATTAGCTGTAGACATACGAAACGGTGGCTTGGTATTCATACACAGAGCGATCGCCACAACAAGCTAGGTTAACATCCATCTCCTCACAAAGGGACACGTTCTTTATTTCCTCGTGATTCCGAGAATTTCTCAGTGGCAGCTGTGGGTGGCATCGTCAGGTGACTGAAACAGGTCAGGGTCAGTTTCACCAGTGTCCTGTTGAGGCCAAGCGCAGCCCACGTCCCCCGGTCATGATGCGCTCCCGTGCGTACAAAGCATGGGTGGCTGTGTGCCATGCAGCTCCCGTGGGCGCCCACTGCTGCCACGTGGCTTCCCACACCCACACAAGACTGTCTTCGTCCTACAAGACAGGACATGGCCCAGGAGCTGCCCGAGGGCACAGGGAGGAGAAGACCGAACCATTCTTGCCTTTGAATCCGTGCTTACTTCGAACTTCATTCTCCCTGGTTTGAGATCTTCCACAAGAAGACAGCTTGCACGGTGGCCTCACTGATGCACTTCGTCCTGGAGACCCCCGGGGCACTGCATTGTTCCCAGGCTCCTCTGCAAACACGACCCCATCACGTCACCAGCAAGGTGGCAGCCGCTCATCACCCTCGCCAGCCAGGCTCTCGGCTCCGCAGGCCTCCGTCTGCCTGACCAGCCGCGGGGGGCCAGGGCCGCCTCCCTGCAGCTCCAGCGGGCTGTGGAGAAGGCGTCCATCACGGAAAGCCTGCCCACGCACACTAGTGTCCCGGGGCCACCGCGGCAAAGCGCCACGGGCTGGTGGCTTGAACCACAGGCGCTTGTTTCCATCTGGAGGCTGGAGGTCTGGGACAAAGGTGTAAGCAGGGCTGGTTCTCTTGAGGCCTCCCTCCCGGGCTCGCAGACGGCCGCCTTCCTCCCAAACAGAAGTGCCCCCACCCCCCACGTGCGTCCTGACCTCTTCTCCTAAGGAAGCGGCAGACTGGATTAGGTCCCACCCACCACGTGACCGCCTTTAACCCAACTGCCTCTTCCGAGGCCCCCATCTCCGAATACAAGTGCGTCCTGACGTGCCGGGGTTAGGGCTTCAGCACACGAATTCACATCACCTGTGTGTGTCCCTGCTTCTCCCTCCACGGCCCGCGACCCCAGCACCCCTGCCCCCTCTGTGCTTTGTGCCTCGTCCTCCCAACCCCATGTCTTGGCCGCAGCCCGGACGCTCAGCTCACAGCCCTTCATTCCTGCACACCTAAAGCAGGGGTGCCCCCAACACCCCACTCACAGCCTGCTCCTCCTGGCAGACTCCTCCGCGGCCTCTCCTCACCGAAGAGGACAGTGCCCCTGCCCCTGGGCCAGGCCTGCGGAGTCCTGCACTGGAGTCTCCCGTTCCACTCGTACGTGTTTTCCTAACAGTACCCTTGTGCCGGCATCTTACCTCATGAACTCCCCACAAACACCCCCGAGCAGGTGCTTTGGTCACCCCTTTTACAGATGAATAAACTGAGGACCAGACAGGATGGGGCTTTCCCGGGATCTCACACAGGACGGGCAGGAGCAGGATATGTGGGAGGCCGGTAACTGTGTCGTGAAGGATTGGGCGCCCCGGTCTCGTGGACGACGTGGGCGTGTGACCCCTCACCTACAGTACGGTGGGATACGTACTGCTGTGGGCTGAATGTGCGCCCAAACGATGCCATCCAAGGCCCAATCCCCCTGTAGCCCCGAATGTGACCTTGTCTGGATACAGGGTCTTTGCAGATGTAATCAAGTTAAGATGAGGTCAAGCAGGGTGGCCCGTAACCCAGTGCGACTGGCGTTCTTATAAGAAGGGGGACCAGGGCCAGATCCCCATCGGGAGCCATGTGAGGACAGATACAGAGCAGAAGGCCATGTGCCACTGAGGCGGGTAGTGGCACTGAGGCCCCAAGCCGGGACTGGCTGCCAACTCCACAGACAGTAGAGGGAACGAAAGGCCCTCCCTGAGCCTGCAGAGGGGGCCGGGCCTGCTCGTCAGACCCCCGGCCTCGACACCCGGGCCAGGATCTGCTTCCGCTGAGTGAAGACACCTGGCTTGTGGAACTTTGTCCCGGCAGCCCCAGGACCCTGCTACGCACACTGTCTGGTGGGTGGGCCACGAGTTACCCTCCTTTTGTCCAAGAGCAGGTGGCACGCTACTTGCAGCCCGAGACCGTGGCCATGGCACGAGTCGGAGCAGAACAGGCAGTGCCCAGCTCCCCCAGAACCACGAGCCTGTCCGGCCAGGGGTACCCGCTGTTCAAGGGAGCACGCAGACACACGAACGCCAGCCCAGATCGGGGAGCCTCCCACCAGCAGGTGGACAACTTGCCAGACAGTCTCCAGGGAGCTCACGGCATCTGGATGCCCAGCGCAGGGCCAAGCCTGGCACGTACATCCAGCTGCAGGGAGTCCCCTCTGGGAAGGACCAAGCCCACGATGGATGCCTCGGCATGTGGAGGAGGAGGGGCCAGATGCCGGCCCCGAGCACTTACACGGTGCAGTGGAGGAAATGTGTGCCCCCCCCCCCCACATTTACAGGTTGAATCCTAGCCCCCACGGTGATGGCGCCAGGCGGTAGGGCCCTTGGGAGGAGATTAGATCACAAGCCTCATGAACGGGATGAGTACCAGGGGGAAGAGACCCCCCCCAGGAGCTCCCTCAGCCCTTACTGAGCGGTCACTGCCATACGGCCACCGCACGGGTTGAAAGGGTGGAGTTTGTAAGCTGTGACGTGTGGACGGACCCATGACACCATCCCCACAACGCAGACGGTGAAGGCAGGTGGCCTGTATCACCCGGAAAGCTTCCTCCCGCGTGTTGCGGTCTCTCTCTCCCGCCCCTCTCTGCCTCCCCGCCACCACCCACCAACCACTGACCTGTCTCCTGTCACTCCAGATCGCTTTGCGTTCTCTGGGATTTTGCATAAATACCGCTACTCAGCAAGGCTCTCTTCTGTGGTCCGGCTTCTTCCACTTAGCGTAACTGCCCAGAGAGGCAGGCGTGCTGCCGCGTGGACCCGCACTTCACTCCTCGCTGCTGCGGAGTGGCGCCCTGCCACGCGGACGTCCCACGATCGGCTTGGCCCTTACGGAGGTACACCTGAGCGACTTCCAGCTTGCACCCTCACCGACAAGGCTGCCGCGAACGTACGGACACGTGCTCTCGTCTTAGAAACGAGCCGGGTAGACGGGCATGGGGCTTGCTCTCGCCCACACAAACCTGCGAGACGGGACTGCTGTGGCCTCCGGTTACGGCAGAGAGCATCGCGATCACCGGCAGAGAACCTAACTTTGGGGAGCGGAGGGGTGTTTGGGCGGCTAAAGACTGCTTACCTTTTTGTGGTTGTTTAGGCAAAAGGCAAGCGAATCAACTGTCAGTGGGAAACGGTTCACTGCGGTGAACGGAACAAGAGCGCAGGGGAATCCCCAAACTCGTGGCCTGGAGGAACAGCCCCCAGGGCCTACTTAGTGTGAACACGGGCAGTCCCTTAGGATCACCACCCTCCGGGAGGGCTCAGGAGACGTCTCCCCACATGCAACAGCAGGTGCTCATGTCACGTGATGGGCGCTGATATTTAGCTGGTTCACCAGCGTCTAAGACAGGGACAAACCTCCCAGCCTCCCTTACAGCTAGGCATGATCACGTGACTACATTTGGGCCAATGGGACGTAGAAAGAAGTGGCACCTACAGCTTGTGGGTCAGGACCTTAAGGAGGGGGAGACCCCCAACCCCACTCTCACCTCCCAAGCCCTCTACCAGAGGCTTGGAACACAAACAAAGGGGAGCCCTCTGAGACCAAGCGTGTGAAGGCAGCACCCTAAGGGCGGGGACCCCAAGGGAAGAGACTGGGTCTCCAGGTGACCTCCGGGAACTCGCCCACCTCCCTCTGGACAGTCCCTTGTGACCTCGTGAAGGCTCTGTTTGGAGCCCTGTCCACAGCCTAACTAGCACCACGTTTCTGCGTCGTCCCAGCATCGAGCCTCTGCCCGGAGCTGCAGGACAGGCTGGGGCGGGGGGCACCGATGTACCATGGACAAAACAGAACACCTACGGCCAGGACAGGCCATCTGACTGCCCAGCCGCGCAACGAGGCAGGGCCAAGCGGACGCCCCACCAGCGCCTGTGCGGGGGCACTCCCTCTGCCATGCTGAGTCTCTTTTGTCCCCACGGTGGCCCTGAGCTCCCAGGTTCTCTGGACCAGTGCCCCCTCCGTGTCCCCCACATGCATCTTCAAGGCAGCTGGCCCCCTGGAGACATCCACAACAGATGTCCCCCGTGACAAAAATAACACTGCAAATGAGATGCCCACTTACAGGGACTGTTCACCGAGCACAGCTACAAGGCTCCAGCTTCCAGGAAATCAGAAGGTGACCTCCCTGGGAGAGAGCGACAGTCCGAGGCGGGGGGACAGAGGGCCTGGGTACCCAGCCCAGCCTAGACACCTGCGGGACAGGATCATGACCTTCACACCTTCAGGACTCCACTTTCTCCTCTGCTGAGGGTTGGGGACAGACCCCGCAAGCCCCCAGCCCATCTCCAGGAGGCAGACCACACAGCTCTGTGTGATACACTGACCCTCGGGGCAGTGGGAGGAGAGGTGAGCTGCCTCCCTGCACTCCTCCTACAGGAAGTCCACTCTCTTCCAGACTAGCTCTCTGCCTCGTTCCCCAGTCGGCCAGTCTGCGTCAAGTCCTGCTGGGCTGGGGGCGGGGGGGCTCGGGGAGGGTATGGCTCGCAAGCTACAAACATTCGAAGTCGAACCTGGGGCCCTGGGGCCCTGAAACCCCGGCCCCTCTAGTTGGCTTCACCATTACCCCTCAGGCAGTTTCTCCCTGGAGAGAACCTTGTTCTCGGGCCTGCCCCTGCCCCAGGGTCCCGGCTGTACCCAGTCCCCAAGAACAGGGGAACTTGAGCATTTAGAAGCCCCCTGCAGATGTACCTCCCCCTGCCCAGCTCCAAAAAGAACCTAGTGACCTTTCCTTGGCCAGCCCCAGCCCCCGTCCCCGTCCCACCCACCAGGAGGGTCCTCCTCTGCGGCCCCAGACAAGGACAGGCTGAGGGACTACCGACCCTGGCCGAGCGCTTTGGACCCCATACTGACACCCGGCCCAGACGTGCCCCCTGCTCAGCTTTCGGCAGACCCAGCTTGTCCTGCCCCCACACGCTCCCCTGGACAGTGGGGCCGGGGCTGACCCGTGACCTCAGGGCAGACACAGCAGCCAGGAAGTGGGTGCGTCCCCCACTCTGCTCCGTCGCAGCCTGCAGAGTCCCAGGCAGTGATGACCAGGCTGAAATGGCTGGCAGCAGGGCCAGCGAGGACAGCCCTGTCCCTTTTTTTTTTTGAATTGACGTGAAATTCACATAACATAGAATTAGCCATTTGATGTTTTATTTTTTTTTTAATTTTTTTTTTCAACGTTTTTTTATTTTTATTTTTGGGACAGAGAGAGACAAAGCATGAAAGGGGGAGGGGCAGAGAGAGGAAGACACAGAATCGGAAACAGGCTCCAGGCTCCGAGCCATCAGCCCAGAGCCCGACGCGGGGCTCGAACTCACGGACCGCGAGATCGTGACCTGGCTGAAGTCGGACGCTTAACCGACTGCGCCACCCAGGTGCCCCATGATGTTTTATTTTTTTAATGTGTATTTATTTTTGACAGAGAGAGAGAGACAGAGCATGAGCTGAGGAGGGGCACAGAGAGAGGGAGACACAGAATCCGAAGCAGGATCCGGGCCCTGAGCCATCGGCACAGAGCCCGACGCGGGGCTCGAACCCACGGACCGCGAGATCATGACCTGAGCCGAAGTCAGGCGCTCAACCGACAGAGCCACCCAGGCATCCCAGAATTAACCATTTTAACGTACACAATTCAGTAGCATCTAGAACGTTCACAATGCTGTGCCACCATCACCCTACCTGGTTCCAGAACGTCTCCATCATCCCAAAAGGAGACCCTGTACCCACTAGGGAGACGCTCCCTAGTCCCCTCATGCTCTTTGATGTCATGAGCACGAGTGCTTTCAGAACGGGATTGTCACACTGTCCTTGTGCTCTTGGTTTCGCCGCTTACCCCATCAACACTCGGGGGACATTCCAAGAGTGTCGCCTGAAGGAACGGGCAAAATCCCAAGCTGCCTTCTACCCCAAGAAATTCCCCACGTGGGGTCCTCATTCATCCAAGTATTGAACAAGTACCCCTCGAGCACCTTCCCAGCGTCCAGCTCTGGGTCAGGCAGTGACACACGGGCATGAAAAGGGTTCAACCCGGCCACCCAGGAGCCGGGTGATGAGCTGGAAACGCAGAGGAGTAAACAGCTAAATGACAACGCCACGTGCTAAGCACTTTGAGAAGAACATGAAGAAATATTCCACCCACGGAGTGGCCCTGCCACCCTCCACGAGCATTTCCACTTGTGCTCCCATGCTGGCTAGCATGGCCACCTGTCTCTCCGGCACCTTTTTTTTTTTTTTTTTTTTAAAGTTTATTTTGAGAGAGAGCATGCAAACAGGGTAAGGGCAGAGAGAAAGAATCCCAAGCAGGCTCCGCACTGTCAGCACAGAGCCAGATGCAGGGCTCAAACCCACGAACCGTGAGATCATGACCTGAGCCGAAATCAAGAGTTAGAGGCTCAACCGACTTAAACTACCCCGGTGCCCCTCTCTTAGCCATCTGTACACGCCTAAGACAGGGACACGTGTGCAGGACGAGACCACAGCCAGCAGCTCACAAAAGACGACTTTAAGAGGACCCCAAGGTAGCAAAGTGTCTAATCTCACCAGTCACCAAAGCAATGCGAATCTAAACAAAAACACACTTCCGTTTTTTCCACCAGCTGGATTTTGAAGCTGCTGATTGCATCCAGCCCTTCTGCTGGGAAATGACCCTCTCGCACGCTGGCTGGTGGGATCCGAAGCTGGGTAATCCTCCTGGAGGGCAGACTGGCGCTTGGATCAAAAGCTTTCAAATTGTGTTTAACCTTTAACTCAGCAATTCCACTTGTAGGAATTTACCCTAAGGAGAAACTCAGGAGCAAACGCAAAGATTTATCTCCAAAGATTTATGTACTAGAATATTTGCAGCTTATGGCATCAAAAGACTGATAACAGGCTGAATGTCCAGCTCCAGGGGGTCAGTAAATAATTTGTGCACTCATTAAAAATCCTATTGTGGAAGAATATTGAATGCCGCTGCGAAGTGTTCGTAAACCATCAAATGAATAGGTCTATAAACCCGAACGTGCAATACAGGGCCAATTATATGCCTTCAGCCTCCAGAACAGGCTAGAAGGGCTCACCCTCCAGGGCTGGCAGCGATTCCCTCTGCAGATGGGCGCTGGGTGACTTTGTTATTTGTTCTTGAACTTTCCTGTCTACACTAAGTCTCCCACCTTGGACCTGAATTGTGTTTGTAATCAAGAAAAACATAAGGAGTGTTTTTCTAATTCGATTAGAAATGTTACGGAGGCCGGAGCTCCAGCTTGCAGGAGGAGGGAGAATGAAAGCAGCCCTGATAAATGCGGGGAGCCACCTGCAGGGTCGGAAGGTTCTCCTGCCTCTGACGGAGAAGCTGACGGAGCGCCCCGGGGAGCACACGCCGGCTGCCGGCCGCACCTCGCATGAGCTGGCTTGACCCGGCGCTGATTATGCAAATCCATCACTGGGCTAATCAGGGAGATGTGTCTTTGCCGCTGTTGTTTTTATTTGTTGCTTGGTAGCCAGACTCAAAACATTACTGCAGAGGAGCGACCGAGGGACAGCTTTCTTTATTCTAGAAGGAAACGTCCGGTGATGTCCCGCAGATCCAACTTCCCCCATGTTCCTTTCAGATCAGGCTTGAAATTGATTTGCTGCTGCCACGCCGCGGGGAGCTCTCTGTGTGCCCTCAGGGCTCAGGGACCATCACAGCCCTCCTTGGGGCTCTTTTCAGAAGGCCCGTGCCCAGGATGTTATTCTTTTTTTTTTTTTTTTTTTTTTAACGTTTATGTATTTTTGAGACAGAGCGTGAGCAGGGGAGGGGCAGACAGAAAGGGAGACAGGGAGACACAGAATCCAAAGCAGCTCCAGGCTCCGAGCTGTCAGCACAGCGCCCGACGCGGGGCTCGAACCCACAAACCGTGAGATCATGACCTGAGCCAAAGTCGGATGCTGAACCCACTGAGCCACCCAGGTGCCCCAAGGGTTATTATTCTGAACTAAAGTTCTGGAAGTTTCATCCCCAAAATATGTATTTTTAAAGCTTGTGATTCGTGAGAGAAAGAGAATGAAATAAATAATATTTATCAAATTCCTACTTCATGCTGGGCACCTAACGTGCATTTTCTCATTTAATCTTCAAAAAATAATGCTGTGAGGTTGGCATCATTGCCCCCAGCTTGCAGATAAGGAAACTGAGTCTCTGAGAGTCTAAATAACCCAGGCCTTCAGGGCTGGCTCCAGACGTGGCAGATGGCTTCCCCCAGCCTGAGCCATCTGAGAGAACACGAGCGAGTCCAGGATGGAGACCACAGGCTGTCTGTGACGCCCCCCCCGCCAGCCCACAAGGGCCCAAGGAACCAAACTCCGCTTAGACCCCCCCTAAGTGCTTGCTGCCCCGCTTTGCGGACAGCCATCAGAGGATGGATGGAGCTCCGCGTCACCTGGCCACTCCCACCCAGCACAGGGACCCAGCGGCTGAAGACGCCCAAGGGGCCGTCGGGGGAGACAGTCCAGCTGCGCACAGCACAGGAGTCTGAGCCCCCTTCCTCGCGAAGCCAGGAGGTTTTCAGAAGCCAGGAGACAACTCTATTGGGAGAACAGCACTAATTAAATTTACTGGAATCATTGAAGAGGAAATTATTTAATATTCCGAACAGATTTAATATTTGAAAGCATGGATGGCCTTGATCCGTCGTGGGTGGGCTCTCTGTCACGGGGGCCCATGCGAGCTGGGGTCCGTGTCCCAGCCCGTGGGAGGAAATGGAGCCACACGGGGACACGCTGCTATGGAAGCAGAGGGAATGGAGAGGAGCCAGGAGTGGGCCGAGGGCCGAGGTGCTCCTCGTAATCCTGAGCGACTCTGCTCCCACCCTCCACAGGCCCCTGCGGCCACCCCTTACAGCGACATGAAGCCCTACCCGTGACCCCTGTGGGTCCCCGGCGTCTGCCCTCCTGCGCCCCCCTTCCTGTAACCAGTGTCATCGCTCGCCAAGCCACACATCAGGCAGGAGGGTCCGGAAGGCAACGTACTCCCAGGGATGCAGGATCCAAACGCCTCTGAGCCCCAAGGTGGACGAGGGAGGCGAGTGGGCACCTGTACCAAGTCCCTGAGATACCCGAGTCTGGCCCTCTGGGGTGCTGCCCAGAGACCGTCACAAGGCCCTCTGAGAAGCAGAGCCTGCAGGAGCCACGCCCCACGCTCTCACCCGGTCACCAGGGCCCAACCCCAGACCTCTGAGCAGCAGCTGACACCAGACCTCTCCCTGCGGGCTTGCTGGCGGGGTCCCAGGCCGGGAGTCAGCCTCAGTCCCCGCCAGGGCACGCGCTCGGGGTCGTGGCATTCTGGGTGCAGCACAAGCACCCAGAAGGGAGCAGAAGGGACTGTGTGGCCGTAGGGACAGCGGGCTGGGGCTGCCACCGGCCAAGGGGGCTGTGCTCCACCAAGGAGCAAGGCCGGCTGTGTGGACCCCTGCAGGCAGGAGAAGGGGAGGGACAGGGCAGGGGGAAGGGAAGCCAACTCTCTCCCCAGTGAGGAGGGGAGGATCACTTCCTGATGGGACACTCCAGCCAAGAGTGGGGCTGGCCACGGTGAGGAGGGGTCCCAGCCTCCAAGCGCAAAACAGGACAGCTCACTTCACCCAGCTTAATCAGAAAGAGAATCCCTTGGAACTCACTAATGGGGCAGAGCTGGCCTGGGAGAGTCATTGCTGTCTCACACACACACACCCCTCTCTGGTCCTCCGTACCGGCTGACCTAATCTCTCCCAGTGCAAGCAGGAGAGAGGGGCAGTGCCAGTGGGGCAGGAGGCAGAGGACAGATCAGGGCCACTGAGTGTCAGTGACTGCAGCCTCTCGGCCAAGCGGCCCCCCGGCACACAGACAGCATCCGCCGGCCCTGGTAAGCCACCGCGAAGGAAGCAGACTGTGTGGACTGGGGGGGACAGGCAGAGGCCACAGCAGCTCCCGCTCCGGGGTGCCCAGTCTTAGACACGCAGAGGGCCACCCCGTTGCTGCCTGGCCCCAGGGCTCCTAGCAGAGAAGTGTGGAGCACGAAGGAGGCACCAGACCAAATGCAGGCCCGGCAAGTACTACAACCAGCCTTCAGGGAGAGCCCTGGCCTCAATGAAACTTCGGCAGTGATGTATGTGTGTATGTGTGTGTGTGTGTGTGTGTGTACACACATATATGTAAGTGACTGTCTGCCTCACACTCCAGGGGCTGGAGACCAGGCACGTGCTTTATAAGTCTAATGAAAAGTCAATAAACCGAATGCCAGGTGAGTCCAACTGAGGTTTCCATTCTGCATCAGAATCAGCTCTCGGGGTTCAGCTGAGGCTCCCTCTCCCGTCTTCTTTTTTTTTTTTTAAAAATTTTTTTTTTTTTTCCAACGTTTTTTATTTTTTTTATTTTTGGGACAGAGAGAGACAGAGCATGAACGGGGGAGGGGCAGAGAGAGAGGGAGACACAGAATCGGAAACAGGCTCCAGGCTCCGAGCCATCAGCCCAGAGCCTGACGCGGGGCTCGAACTCACGGACCGCGAGATCGTGACCTGGCTGAAGTCGGACGCTTAACCGACTGCGCCACCCAGGCGCCCCATCCCTCTCCCGTCTTCTGACCCTCTACCTGGACACCAGGAGTTTCCTGACGGTGGCCCCCCAAAGCACCACTCTCAGACCAACAGAACCCTGAGACAGGTATTTTGTTGTTTTCTTTCATCGTCTCTCCCGCTTAGTTTCCTGTTCACGCTAAAGACGAGGCACGTCTGTAGCCCCCATCCAAGCTCCTAAAACCCCACGAAATAACCCTTGAGCCAATTTCTCTCTGTTAGCCTTTGCCCATCTGCCTTCGGGGCTCAGCCTCTGCGGCACCAAGCTCACCCGGCTGGCCGCCTTTGGGCATCGGTCAGAGGAGCCCCTGAATCCGGAAGGACCACCATGCCTCTCCCGCACTCCCAGGAATGCTGCTTTGAGCTCTGTCTTCAGTGGGGAACCGCAGACCCCCTTGCACGTGACCATGGATCAGCCCCTGCCCAGCTCACCCCCGGGGCCACGGCAGGAAGGAAAGGTGGGAGTGCCCCCGCTCCCTGCGGGTGCTCACGGGCCGGCAGCAGAGCGAACCCCACTCCCACCCCAAGGCAGACTCAAACTCACATCCAATGTGGGCTTCTAGGCTCACTGGACCCAGCCCCGAGGGTTCACAAGGCACCCACTGTGTTCCAATCAGCACAGGTAACAAGAAACAGGAGGGCAGCAGACCCCCAGAGGACAGAAGCCGCAAGAGGGGTCAGTGTTGGGCACAAAGAGATGCGACACCCAGGACTCTCACCCTGCCCTTTACTGTCTACACCTCCCTGACTTCACCCGTTTCCTCGACTATAAAAGTGACACCGACACAGGTGATCTGCAGGGTCTCCCCAAATTCTCTGCTGTAATTCAGGTGTAAACGGTGAGGCGGGGATGAGACAAGCCCGGAGCTCGGGGGCAGGGGCCACAGTCAAGGGTTGGAGGGCTCCAAGAAGGCTTCCTGGGGGCCCTGAGGCTCGGCCCGCACGCACAGGCCCTGGAACGAGAAGCCAGTCCTCCAAGGCACCACATGGCAACCTGCAGGTTCTGCCCTCTTGGAGGCCGGAGACGGTGGCTGGAAAGGAGCCCAGAAAGCCTAGGGCCTGGCGTCCAGGGGCTTCTCTGGCCAGGCGAGGCCAGGTGAGGCCACACGGCCTCCCTGCCTCCCCCCAGACCGTTCCCCTGAGCACAGACCGTGAAGCCAGAGACAACTGAGGCCGAGTCACTTTCGCTAGACACAGTGACATAATCAGTTACCTTAAAACTCTTAAAAGTTATAAAAAAAAAAAAAAACCTCTTAAAGTTATCTTGAAATAATTAAATATGAGGTAAAACACAGAAGCCAAAAAAGGAAAAGGCTTCTAACTAAAAAGGTCCCCGGCTGTCCTTTACTTACTGATCCGTCAGAACTTTTTATTTGTGAACAACTCCCCAGTGATGGATTTCCTTCACAAACAAAAAGTTCTGGCAAACCAGTAAGCGCAGGACAAACAACCCACAGGGAAACAACCGCGTGGAAAGATGTAAACGGTTCCCGAGCACAGGAAGACCTGTTCCACTTGCTCGTAACCACAGAAATTCAACTAACAGCACCGTTACTAAGCGTCAGGCTGGCAAAAATATTTAAAATAGCCAGCATCCGCAAAGGAAGGAGTAAGAAGACGCCCTCTGATACACGGCAGATGCAACTAAATCGGTAAAACCTGTTGGAGGGGCTATCGGGGAAGTTGACTAGTTTTGGGTCACACGTACCTTTGGTTCCACCCGTAGGACTCTTTCCCGCCGATCTATGTTCACAGTGCATACACGCCACACGTTAAGTGCAACATCGTCACAGCAGCAATAGCGTCGGGGGGGGGGGGGGGGGGGGCACCTGCTGGGGAATAAATTGTGAGGCGCCCATATGGAGGCGTCTTATGCCATCTCGTTTTTGAACAAGGGAGAGTTACATGTGCGGGCACATCACTACCTCCACAAAAGAACTGTCACCAAACAGCAAGTTCCAGAACCATATACATAACTGATGAGAGGGACTTAAAGGAGAGGGTCGGCCAGGAACCTTTTTCTACTTTTCAACTTTTCTACACTTTTTTGAATTTTTTGCCACAGTTTTGTTTTGATTTGTTTTCAAAGAAAACAAATTGGTTTTAAAGGTGGTTTTAAGGGAAATGAGAAGGCTATGTTCGGGTTTTCTCGGTAAACTTAATTATCTTTTCCACTTCACTTTTTTATTGTTAATGTTAAATGGGCTTCTTTCAGGGGAAAAAATGCGTAAAGTATGGATTTTTCAAACAGACACAGGTCTAAAAACCCATTCATAATCCCAGAATTGAAACTCAACCACTGGTAACACTTGGGGTTTTATCTACCCAAACTTAGCTTATGTGTGTACCTAAGTATGTGTGCAGGCATGGTTTGGGTTCTGTAATGTGTTTTTTGTCATGTTCTGAGTCACTCCCATGAGCACAGAAAGAAGCTGTAAAATCTGCCAGCAACAGCGACACTGAGGCCCTCCCTGCCAGTCTTCCAGACTGCACTGGCTCCCTCCTCCCCCTAGCAGGAAGATCCCTTGAAAGAGTTGTCTGCATGTGCTGGTCCCATTTCATGCCTGCCTGTGTTCTCCTAAAGTGATTCTAAGCAAGTTTAATGCCGCTCTTCTGCATAAAAACCTGTCATGGTCACCACTGCCGCCCTCCAACATGGCTAGTCCCTCTGACAAAGTGGACATGGCCATTAGCCCACTTGCTCCTTGAAAGCCTCTCCTTTCTAGGCCTCTGGGACACCACCTTCCCTCTAGGATGCCTTCTCAGGCACCTTCTAGTTTCTCATCTCCCGAAGCTCCAGACACGGAAGTGCCCGGGGACTCAATCTGGGGACACCGTCCCTTCTAAACAGGAAAGATGTCACTTCTCGCATTATTGGGTCCGTGGCTTTAAACATCATCAGTGTAACCCCTAGAGCAACCACTAAAAACAGTGCAACAGACAAGGCTACAAACCCAACACACAAATTGAAATGGAACATGAATGCAAGCAAAAGTAACCACAATGGAGGCAGAAAAGGAGCTACAAATGGACAAGAACCAGAGAACTCAAACAGAAAGCAAACAGTCAAATAAGAGAGTTAATGCTGGCCATAACAACAATTACACTAGATGTAAATGTACTAAACCTTACCCCAGTGAAAAGGCAGAGACTGTCAACTGCAGAGATGGACCCGGGCTCAAGGTAAAATATGGTCAAAAATACGCAAACAGTAAGTGTAAAATAGCTATATCAAGTTTATGTTAATCACAGATTAACTAGATTTGAAGACAAAGGGTGTTAACAGAGCTAAAAAGTGACTCTGCATAATGACAAAAGGTACCTAATCTGCTGGGAAAGTATAAAACTCAGGAGCAGGTAGGCCTAGCAGCAGAACCTCAAAATAATGGGCAAAACAGAAAGAATTAAAGGGAGAGATCCACAGTTATAGTTGGATATCCTAAGACCCCTCCCTCAGCCACTGATAAAACAAGTCAACCAAAAAAATCAGTAAAGAAATATAAGATCTGAACAATGCCATTAACCACCTTGACCGAATTAACATTTATAAAACGCTATGTTTTTCAGATACTCATTCTTTTCAACTGTACACAGAACGTTCGCCAAGATCGATCACGTGCTTGGCCAACCGGAGGGAGAAAGGTCTCAATGATGTCTGCAAGATGGCAGACTAGTAAGGTCTCAGTGCTCGTTCTCCCCACAAAAAAACAGTAAAAACAAGGAAAAAACAACCACACGCTGATGAAAATAGCTGTGACAGAGCTCCAGAGTACAACAAAGGACGGCAAGAACCCCACAGAGCACAAACACCAAAAATAGATGCATACAAAAGTGTACCTTCTCTCTGCTTGAAGACAATGCAGAGCTCTCTCCCCCCACAAGACAACATGTGCTGAACGCGGGATCTGCCTTCACCTGCCCTCCTGGCCTCTCAGCCTGTGACCAGGTTAAGTCACTGCATAACCCGGCCAGGAAAGGGGAAGGAAAGCT
This sequence comes from Panthera uncia, assembly GCF_023721935.1. Taxonomy (NCBI): domain Eukaryota; kingdom Metazoa; phylum Chordata; class Mammalia; order Carnivora; family Felidae; genus Panthera; species Panthera uncia. The sequence continues at coordinate 2,812,346 of NC_064814.1, read as the reverse complement.
ACTGGACCCCCAAGCAGGCGGAAGACGGAGCAGGACCCCCGGGAGCACGCTTGGGACCAGGTTCTGAGGGAGTCTGATCAAGGGGCCTGGGGCACCAGCTAGCGGTATGGGGATTTTGCTGTGTGGTGGCAGTGGTGGAGGGTCTCTTGAACCAACGTGTGGAGGCTTGAGATCTAGGTACAGGGTCTACAGCTGCAAATAAAACCCCCAAGGTTCCTGCCTTTGGGGAATGGCCAACACGGAAAGCACGGAAGACAGAGACGTAAGGAAACAATGCAACTGGGTGAGTCCACGCTGAGGGGGTGCTGGGAAGGCCACGAACAGGTGGTGAGATGGCGAACGAGCAGGGACACCTCTCTGAGCCCCTGTGAACCTTCCCGAGGTAAGAGCTCGGGTATGCTCTACAAATCAAAGGGGGCCGGGGACAGCTCTGGAGGTGGTAGGCCAGGGCTGACGGGACGGGTCAGCACAAGCCACATTACGCTGAGGTTTTTGCTCACGAACAAGCTTTAGAGTCTGAGCAAACGCAACCAGTGGAGAGTTTCCACAGGCAGACACAGAAGGATTGCTTGTTCCAGAAGGTCACGCCGGCTACAGTGTGAGGACGGGGAGACCAGATGGAGAGCCACCTAGTCCAGGATAAGCCAGGGGTGCAGAGACCGCAGGGGACCTGCGGTAATGCCCACGTGAGGTCAGGAGTAGTCCCCAGAAGACCCTCACTTCTCTTTTTTTATGCTTATTTATTTTGAGACACAGAGAGAGGGAGAGAGAGAGGCATGAGCAGGGGAGGGGCCGAGAGAGACGGAAAGGGAAGAGCCCAAGGAGGCTCCACGCTGTCAGCACGGAGCCCGACGTGGGGCTCAACCACACGAACCGTGAGATCACAACCCGAGCCAAAATCAAGAGTCAGATGCTTAACCGACTGAGCCACCCAGGTGCCCTGACCGCCCTCACTTCTGACGCCAAGTGCAAGTGGGGAGACCACCCCCGGGTTTGATAATCTGCTAGAAGGACACGCCGAGCTCACAAAAGCTGATACGCTCACGACGACGGTTTATCACGGGGACAGGCTACAAATTAAAGTCAACCAAGGGAAGAGGTGAACACAGGGTGATTCCACACACAGTCTCCGCGGCCCTGTCCCGCTGGGGCCAGCACAGCGTCAGCTCCCCGCGGCACGTGTGACTACAAGCACAGAGCACTGCCCACCAGGGAAGGCCCCCACGCCTCAGTGCCCGCAGTCTTTACCAGGGTCTACCACAGAGACACATGGTTCAGCGCCCACATGGCTGACCTCTGGAGCAAAAGCGGGTACCACGTGACCCAAAGCCCCTGCCCACGTCACATGATGCCGTGCCCCAAAACTCCACCTTTTGTCACAGCGTTGGTGTGGCCCAAGCTCCCCCCTCCCCCGGGGCAAACCAAGACCTAGACTTTCCAAGGGCTTAGAGATTACCCCCTAGGGGTGCAGGGGCTGACCCGCCTTTGGGCAAGGTTAAATTCTTTGCTACTCAGAGTCCCACTTTGTGAGCTGGGCTGGCCCCACCTGGCATTTTGGGGACATAAACAAAGAATCAGACTCCAGGGGCGTCTGGGTGGCTCAGTCGGTTGGGCGTCCGACTTCGGCTCAGGTCATGATCTCACGGTCCGTGGGTTCAAGCCCCGCGTCGGGCTCTGTGCTGACAGCTCGGAGCCTGGAGCCTGCTTCAAATTCTGTGTCTCCCTCTCTCTCTGCCCCTCCCCCTCTCAAGCTCTGTCCGTCTCTCTCAAAAACAAACGTTAAAAAAAAAATTAAAAGAAAAAAAAAAAAGAATCAGACTCCAGAGCAATTTTTTTTGGGTCCTTGTCCTGCACAGGCTCACGGCCCACATACCAGTTGGGGCAGGAAACTGTTAAGGAGTAAAATTCTAGTGCCGGCCACCCTAGGCAGGGAGGGAGGGGGTCGATTCTGTGAGACGCTGCGTTCCTGACAGACTTTTCTATGGGGGAGTGGGGGCGGGACTCTGTTTCAGGTCAGTGAGAAAGAAAATGGGAATCTGTGCCATCACCACAGCAGAGACAGACAGACAGAAAGAACGCACAAAGAAGTCACTAGGTCCAAACAACCCCTTCCTTTGCAAGGAGTATGCACCAGAGAAAAAACCTCTTCCTGTTCCCGAATTTGCACAGATGCGTACGGGAGAAAACCACAACTGAAACGGCCAGAGAAGGCGCTAGTACAAGCCCCATGCACGCCCAGAGCTCACACCGTGAGCACTAGGAAGTCTCTGTAACTGGCATAAAATCAGTTCAAGGGAGGCCCTGCCCAGCTCACCATCAGGACCTGGAAGCCTGCTCCTCCCTCTCCAGCCTCTGGACGAGGGTCGGAACTCACCAGCCGCTCTGCCAGGCTGCCAGGCAGCTGCCAGGACCCTGCCCAATTTAGCCTCACCCGTTCCGCTGCCCCTCACCCGGTCACTACGTCCACCTCTCCTGCCGTGGGGTGAGCCAAGGACGCTGGGCACGCCTTCCAGGAGCAGGGTGACCCCAGGGGCAGGCAAAGGGTGCCCGTGGCTCTCCCACCCTGCTTAGCTCTCTGACGCTGCCTCCGCTCTTTCTTACTTCTTGGGGTCCCAGGCACTGGGCATTTTGCTTTCCCTGCCCCCCGACATTATCCGGCCCGCATGGACCACGATGACCTCCTTTAGGAAGGACGCAGCGCCACCTAGGCAGGGGTGAAGGGAGGCGGGAGGGGGGGTAGCCCCCGCTGAAACTGGCCTGTTGTGACAAAGCCTCGCTAACTGGGGAGGGGTCCCCAGCAGGCGGGCAGATGGGGCGAGGCGGAAGGAACCGCGAGATGCCCCAGCAAGGCCCAGCACCACGACACGCGAGTGCAGAGGTGAGAGGTCTGTGCACAGTGGCGAGAGGCGCCCACCTAGACTGGTCCCTGCTCCTCCCACGAAAGCCGTCTCCCTACATCTGCCCCTTTCATCCAGAGCTGCTCCCCCTCCCTCAGCTTCTCTGCTCCCCTCTGCTCTCTCGCTGCTGGTGCTTTTGGTATCTTTCCTCCCTGCTCCCCCCACCTCCTGCCTGTAAAAAGAAACCTCCACCTGGCTTTTTACGTACCCAAAATGCACAATTTGATTTGTTTCTTAGGCAACTCGGCCTCCATATTTTGTCACGTGTACCGAGCCTGGGCTGTACTTAAAAACAGAGTTTGCAGATCTCAGATGTTGTGCAGAAATTGATGGCTCCCTCGAAGGTGTTGCCAGAAAACACGAGGATGAAAAGTCCCCGTTATTCACCTGGGGTGGGGTGTGTAAAACCTCATGAAACCCCAGGCCAACCAGCCTGTCAAGAGTGAAACTGAGTCAGAGGGGAGACTCATAGGCGCGAGACAAAGCAGGCTACAGACAAAGGTGCCAGCAGACAGCAGGTGGAGGGAGGCTCTTTTCATACCCGGAGCCCCGGGGAGCCCCTCACCCCAGCCCTGGTTCTCCGGTCCCCCTACAAATGTCATGCTCCGCATCTCAGCCGCGCCCCGGGCCTTGTAGGGGCCCGAGCACAGTGCTCTCCTACAAGGAACCAGCAGCATCGACAGACCCCCAGGAGCAGGACCTGCCCTCTGCCCCCAAGCCCGCCCCCCTCTGCTCTGGATGCTGCAGAGAGAACACAAGGCCCTCACGTGACAGTGCTGGCGGCCCATGTTCATCATCCCCACCTTTCATCTCCAGCAAAGACCCGTGTTTCTTCCCGAAACACAGCCACCTCCAGGCAAAGAGCCTGCAGCCTGTCCTCCGGGTCCGCCGGGGAGCCCCAGCAGGCCCAGACCATCCTTTAATATCCAGGCACGTGCCCCTGTCCCCAGAGGCAGGGGTCCAAAGAACAGCACGGACCCCTCCTCCCTTCGTGTCTTGCGTGAAGCCTGCAGTCAGTTACCAAGGATAGTGTCTCGGTCTGCTCAGGTGCTGTTAACAGGACACCATAAATTGGGTGGGCCTATAAACATCAGACAACGACTCTCACCGTTCTGGAAGCTCAAAATCCTAGACCGAGGTGCCGCCAGATTCGGTGTTGATGGGTGCTCGCTTCCTGGGTCATAGCCAACGTCTTCTTGCTGTGTCCTTGCAGGACAGGAGGGATGGGGGAGCCTTCTGGGGTCTCTCGTTTAAGGACACTAATCCCATTCATGAGAGCTCCACTGTCATGACCTAAGCCCCTCCCCAAGTCCCCTCTCCTAATACCATCACCCTGGGGGTTAGGATCTCAGCACATGAGTTTGGGGGGCACACACGTTCCGACCGTAGCAGATGGCATTCACCTTGCAGGGGTTAACAAGGGGCACGTGTTACCCGAAGCGTAACAGTCCTGACCTGCACACGGGGCCCTCTGCTCCTCCAGAGCAACCCTGGCATAAGTGTGGTGGCCCCGCAGGGACCCAGGGCTGTGATTTGGAGGAAGGGGGGAGTCACTCACACTCCAGGAATAAATGAAGGACTCCTCCCTGGCTTCTCTAGACCACTCATGAGCATTCAGATCCCCGAATCCCTGAACTGAGAGGGAAGGCCTGAGACCCACGTGCCGACGTGCTTCAACCTACATCACGTACCTGCAGGGTTGCTGCGCAGAGGGCCCCACCTCCACCTGCCCCTGCGTCCTACTCTCAACCCAGCAGCCAGAGCCCAACCCAGGTCAGATCAGGACCCCCCTCCACTCAAAACCCTCCAAGAGCCACCTCCCCTCCCCCAGAGAAAAGGCCAGAGATGTGTGTGTGGGAACGTGCACAGCGGCTTGACTTAAACCTGCCCAAACCTGGCAACGAGCAAGCGTCCGTCAGCGCGAAGATGGGTAAAGAAGCCGTGGCCCATCTGTCGTACAGAACGCCATTCGGTATTGAAACAGAGGCACGCGTCTGACACACACAGCAACGTGGATGGATCTCAAGTACACTCCACGGAGCGAACGAATCCAGATGCCAAAGACTGCCCGCTGTGTGCGTCCACATGCGTAAGGTTCTAGAACATAACCTACTGCCTGGTGCTGGAAATCAGATCCGAGGGCGCCCTGGCTGCGGGGGGGGG